>NW_028258143.1:54581944-54882222 GCF_053883595.1 Heterocephalus glaber
TCACTTTCTTAATCTTTTCTCTTAAAGCATTAAATTTGAAATTCTGGTGTTCCATTTATCTATTTTAATTGTTGCTTATGTTTTCTGTATAGTCCTAGGTCCCAAAGATTTAATTCTATATTTTTTTCCTGTGAGACTTATATTTTTAGCTCTTACATTTAGCTCTGATTCATTTAGAGTTAATTTTTTGTGTACAGTATAAGAAAGGGACGATTCTTTGGCATGTAGTTATCCAGTTGTCCCAGCACTATGTATTGAAAAGACTATTCTTTCTTATTGTGTTTTCTTGGCACTCCTATCAGAAACTGACAATTGGGTTAGGGAGGTATAGTAGTTCAGTGGTAGAGCACTTGCCTAGTATGTACAAGGTCCTAAGTTCAATCCCCAGCACCACACACACACACACACACACACACACACACACACACACACAAATCCAGTGACCACAAAAGTAGTAGTTGATTTCTGGACTTTCAATTTTATTCTATTTGATTTATATGTATTTCTTTTTGTGCACTGCTTTTCCCTTCTACAGATTTATAATTTATACCATCTATCTCTATTGATTATCATAGAAATTTTATTATACATATCAGCAAAGCCTAAAGTTGCTCAATTTTTTTTTTTTTTTGGTATGGGGGATTGAACTCAGGACCTTGTACTTTCCAGGAAGGTGCTGTGCCACTGAGTTACATCCCTAGCCCAATCTTCCTTTAAGTAATACAAGTTCTGAGAACTATTTGTCTTGGATCATACCCTCTCCCCTTCAGACTTACATGCAGTTATCTAATTTCTTAGTTTTAGCCCTTTTCTTTTTCAATCCTCATGAATTAGACATTAGTATTATTGTTGCTATTTAAACAGTGATTGCAGATATTACCATTTTATTTCCTTACTATTCCCTCTCATATCTCAGGTAATCATTTTGGAGTCATTTTCATTGTTTTATTGTCTCCTTTCATTATTTCACTCTCATTCATGAAAGATAGTTTTGCAGGGTACACAGTTTTAAATTGAGATTTTTTTTCTCTTTCTCAGTATTTAGAAGAAATACTGCTTAGCTTTCATAATTAATATTGTGAAATCTACCAATTTGTCATTCCTTTGCAAGTAATTTCCTCTTCCTCCTCCTTCTTCTTTACTAATTTTGAGAATCTTCATTTTCACATGATGTGTTCAAGCATGAATTTCTCTTTATTTGTGCTTTTATTCCAAAAAACTTCCAGCCACTATTTCTCCAAAAATTTCTCTCTGATTTTCTTTAGTCTTTCTGTCTGGGGGCTCCAATTACCACTGAGACATGGTAGTAAAAATACTTTAGGTAAGACTTAAATATGAAAGACAATTTAAACAAATTTAGAAGAATATTTAAAAATATTTGTGTTTATTAGTACATGTTTGCAGTACACAATGATTCCATCCATTGTGGGGACTTGGTACATGTACATAACACATCTTAATTCTTTTTTCATCTTTTTAACCTCCTTCCCCTCTCTCCTCCCTCATCTCTTGGTCACACCTTTCCTTTTGCAAATGATCTATCTTCTTATTTCCTGTTATCTATGTTTCATTATGTTTTTATTATTTAATTTATTTAAATTTGGGGTTTCTTATATAAAAAATCATGTGATATTTAAGCTTGTGTGCCTGATTTATTTCACTTAACATCATGGTACAACCATTTTCCTACAATTGACTCAAGTTATCGTTCTCTATGGCAGAGTAGTACTCATTTTAGAAGAATGTTTTTTGACTTCAGAATTTATTTTTTGGTACTGCAGGTTGAACCCAGAACCTTCGTACTGAGCTAATTCCAAGCCCTTTTATATTTTGAGACAGGGTCTCAGCAAATTGCCCAGGTGGGATTTGAACTCATGATCCTCTTGTCTTAGCCTCACAAGTCATGAGATTACAGTGGAGCACCACCATACCCTGCTTAAGGAATGATTTCTTGAACAAGACATAATAAAGCACAAACTTAAGGGAAAATATTAATATATCTGATTACATTAAGGTCAAGAAAACATCTAAGAAAGAGGATACTTTTAGAAATATAAGAAGATTTTGTTTGGTGTCCTGGATTTGCGAATTGAAACATATAAATTATGTTTCAAACCTTTAGTTATTTTTCTTCTGAATATTCAAATTATCCCAACCTTGGTCCGTAGAAATCTCTTTGAGTTGGTCTTGGGCATTGTTGATCAATTTTAATAATTTTTGTAGCCTCCTCACCTTCAGTTATGGCATTGTAGATGCATACATTTCTTGTTCTGATCAGGAGATAGCCATTTACTCAAGTACTCTTAGTTTTTAGTGGGAAATAGTATTTGGAGCCTACAACAAGTTCCCTGTTATAGCTCTGTAGGGAGCCAACTTATGATACTGAAAACTGTTAAAGGGAAAACAGTATTTATCTTGCTTTCATATATGAAAGTACCTTGGGGTGCCAGTTGCTCACCAGAGGAAGGTATTTTTAGAAAGATTTAAAAAATAGAAACATTCTGGCTGACAAACAAAGATGAACTGATAGCATTAGAACATCACCTTTTGCAATCCTAAAGATAGAGAAAAAAAGAACTAATGGACCAGGTGATGACCATCAGTGACTGCTCAAATTTCAAAGAAAGGCCTCTTGATGGAAGTACATTGCAGCATAACTATTCAAGTGTTTCAATTTAACTACCAGGTTTTAGAAAATACAGGCAGCAGAGGAATATGCTGCACTCTACCGCAAAGATTCAAACAACAAAATTCCAATGTAGGAACTCTGTAGGAAAAAAAAAAAAATTGGGCCAGGGATTTAGCTCAGTGGCCAAGCACAAGGTCCTGAATTTGATCCCCAGACAAAAACCAAAAAAACAAATTAAAAACCTTGGCTTCATCAACAATAAGAAAAATATTTCTAAAAAATTAAAGGCAGGGAGTGGAGAGATCCTACAAATTAAAATGTATTAACAGATATCAACTTACTAGTTAATTGTAGTGGTGATTGGACATCAGTGATAACTGGTTGTGTAATACTGATGCAAACAACTCTAAGAATATTTTTAAAGTGATTTGTGAAATATGAACAATGATTAGATAATTTGATATAGCAATGCATTTTTTAGAAAACATTATTGGATTGATAATCGCATTTTAGTTTACTACGTAGTAAAATAGTTTTATAAAGAGCTCTTATCCTTTGAGATTTATACTGAAACAACTAGATAGGAAGTGATATGATATCTGAGAATTTCCCTTTGAATAATCTAATGTGGAGGATACAGGATGGTGAGGTAGATGAAACAAGATCAAACATAAGCTGGATGATAGATACATTGGGATTCAGAATATTATTCTCTCTATTTTATATATGCTTGAAGGTTTCCATAAGACTCTTTTAAAAACTGAAAATATAATCTAGCACCTGGGAAGAGGTGTATCTAATGCCTAAAATTAAAAAAATTAATATAAAATATATAAAAGAGTTCTTCGTATCAATAAGAAAATGGCTGAAAACCCAATTTAAAAATTGGGTAAAGTATATGAATAGGCAGTTGATAGAAGTTTTTAATGATTTTGCAATTATATTAAATGATACTAAGCTTTCTGTTAATAAGAACAATGCAAATTAAAACCACACTGAAATATATTTGTACAACTACTAGTTTAGCAAATATTAAAATGCTAGATGACACCACATATTGGAAACTTTATGGAGAAAAGAGACTGTCTTCATTGTGGTCGGAATTTTAATTTCATGTCCACTTTGGAGACAAACTGGGAAGTAGGTAGTAAGTCTGAAAATGTGCTATCTCTCCATAATGGAAATGTGCAAGATGCTTGCTTCCTTCCTAGACTTCCCTAAAGATGGGATGCAGGTGTTTAATCCAGTCTGCCAAACTTCAAACATGAAGTCATAATGAAAAAGAGAGAGACAAGCAGAGCCCTTGTAGTGAAGGTACAGTTTCTGGAGGCAGCAATAACCCAGAAACAGCACAAGAGTCCAGTTGTGCCATTTTGGAAATAAAGTGGTAGAATATGTGCTTAAGTGGGGTAGCATTATCATCATTAGATCAAGTCCCTGGTGTGAGGCTAGGTGATTTCCCTGCAAGTTTGATTCTCAAGCCCCTCCTGAGGTTGTGTAAGCTATCTAGAGGAGTGACCTTCCTGCCACTGAGAAAACATATCCAACACCTGCAACTTAGAGGAGAAGTTTATTTTGGCTTACAGTTTCAGTGAATTCTGTCCATGGTTCATTGGCTCCAAGGCAGAAATGGCATGGCAGAAGGGTGTGGTGAAGGAAAGCTGTTCATCTCATGGTGGGCAGGAAGCATCAAGAGAGGAAGGAGGAGTTGGGGATAAGAATATACCCTTCCAAGTTGCACCCTCAGTGATCTGCCCCCTTCAACCAGAACCTATCTCCAAATGTAAGACTTTGGGGGACAATTTAGATCTAAACCATAACATTATCCAACATCCTTTAAACATTATTTTATTATTTAAATGATTCATAATGGCTATCTGTTGCTTATAACTAAGAATCCTGATAGTGTGGAATGCCTATTAAAATTGAAGATACATATATGTACTTAATTCCACTGCTGCACATATACTTTAGAGCAGCACTGTTCAATAAAAATTTCTATGAGGATGGTTAATACTATCCAATGTTCTAGCCATTAACAACATGTGGCTACTAGACACTTGAAATGTGGCCAGTGTAATTGAGGAATTAAAATTTTAATTAAATAAATTAGCCAATTAATTGCATTGACTTTAAATTTAAGTAGCCACATGTGGCTATTTGCTACTTTTTTAAACAACACAACTCTAGCAAACCGTTTGCCCATGTGCACAAAACGCTCATTGCAGCAGTATTTATAATAATAAAAAAATCAGAAAAAGCCATATTCACACAAAAAATTTTATAAAGCAATGTAAATAAAGAAATTGATTTTATATTAACAACATAATATGTCTAAGAAACACAACTTGGAGAGAAAACACAAGCTGCTTTATGGACAAAAAATTATGGACAAAAAATTTTGGTTGGGGAAAAATGGAAGCTCTATTATTATATAGTATGATACTACTTTATAAAGTTGAAGAAAACACATATTCTTTATATCATTTATTGATTTAAAAAGTATTAAATTTTAAACAACATAAAAATGAACGTTTCATATTAAATACAGGAGAGCATTTCCTTTGTCAAGATAGGAGAGGGGATTAAAGGTCTTCAATTGTATAAATTCTAAGATTTGCTAAAGATGAAGTGAGTAAACACTAATTTGTTTTATTATAATTAGAATTAAATATATATCATATTTTATATGAAGTATTTATGTACATACATATATATGCGTATCTTATGCATTGAGTAGCAGACTAATCAGCTTCTTTAGCCTCTTTTCATTCCAATGATAATGAAAATTATTTGTCCCCTCAAATTCATTCCTCCCTTCTTCCACAATAATGGAGATTGGTTTGGGCAAGATACTTTATTTCCTAGGCCCCCTTGCAGGACTGAGGGTGTGGATGTGTGGCTAATCTCTTACCAATGCAAAGTAGGTAGAAGTGATGTCATTTTCCTTTCCCAAATTCCTGCCCCTGGCTTCTGCCCTTCTGATGGCTAGAATGG
The DNA here is from genome assembly GCF_053883595.1 of Heterocephalus glaber. Lineage (NCBI taxonomy): Eukaryota > Metazoa > Chordata > Mammalia > Rodentia > Bathyergidae > Heterocephalus > Heterocephalus glaber. The sequence continues at coordinate 54,587,571 of NW_028258143.1, forward strand.
CAAAAACCAAATCATCCTTGGAAGCCACATGTTGAAGGGGAAATTCTGCTGTGAACCTCAGTTTCCTAATGTCTGTGTGGGCCAGAGCCTGCCCACCCACATACAGCTGTATGTAAGCTTAGACAGAAACAAACAACCTCATGTCTGAAGCCTCATCATTGCTCTGTCTCATTATGGCAGGGCCTTTGGATAGGATATCATCTCCTCCCTCTCCTTTTTTTACTTGCAGTGATCAAAAATAGCTTTCTGATACCTGCATTGTTCTTCATGTTTATTATTCTCTTTACTAAAATAAGAGATTAGTAAGAACTATAAATAATAATTATTTTTACTCCTACTTAGGAGGTATTGAATGTATGGTAAGGTTTTATAACTGTCAGACATAGTGGGTAGAAGATAATACTAGTAAAAAAATAATACTAGTAACATTTTATAGCATTTACAATTTACTAAGAATTATACATTTGGAATATGTGAGCCTGCCTCTAGTTTTATCCTCTCATTCCCACATGAAAAAACCATGGTCCATAGTTATACTTGACTAGGCCCAGGAATTAGTGACAAAATGTTCTGGTTTACTTCCTACCCCATTTCTCACCTCTTCCTATTGCCTCCTTTGCTTAGAAACAGCTTAAAGATGATTTTGTGGATATATGGTGTTTGAATTTTACCCATAGTAACTTGTTGAACATGAGGATAAGATACACACACACCTGGGAATTCATAAATCTGGGCCACTGTGAATGTTCAATTACATACATATTGGAAGAATAAACTTCTTAGAGCTAGTTAGAAGTTTTGAGGCAAAGGAATGTCTAACTATAAATTCTGGTGCATTGACTCAAAGGTGGAAGTGCTATTTTTAACACTAGAATTTATTTCTCATAAGGCAATGCCTCTCTAACTTTTTCCTTGAAGTTTGCTAGTGACCAACAACAGGGAACAGCCGTTTGCACATGGGCAAAAGGTGAGAGAGGGGTCCTGGGTACAAACACCAAAGCTCTTTGCTCATGAACAAAATTTCCTGGAATGATTGTATTATACTTTTAAAATTGAGGTTGATTTTTTACATGCTACTCAACAGCATGGATGTATTTGCTTTTACTATAAAAGTCTTTTCAAAATGATCTATCTTCCTCCCTTCCTTCCTTCCCTCCCTCCCTCCTTCCTACAAAATCTTGCTGTATATTCCAGGCTGGCTTTGAACTCTTGATTTTCTATCTCCGTCTCCAGAGTACAAGGATTACAGGTAGGCACCACCATGCCTGGTTATCAGTTACATTTCTTAACTGATAATTTGTCTCTTCAAAATTTTGTGGAAAATTGATGTCTTTTTTTCCTGCATCCAGATACACTTTTTCATGTTCCCCAAAGCACAAGTCTCTCATTTTTATAGTCATAGCTATGATACTTTGAAGAAGACTACTTGATCCTCTTCATTCTACAGTATGATCTCTCCTTTACTACTCTGAGATTCAGTTCAAAACTGCTCAGAAGTCAAATATTCTGTAGGAGCTGTTTAAATCTGGGACTAATATATATTCACGAATGCCTAGAAACTTGTTTTGGTAGGAGGAGGTGTGTGATCGCTTATACTTCGCTGGGTAGAACAGGACACTAGAACATTACTGCTAAAGGGAATGCTAGAGATTATTTAAGTGACAGGGTACTTCTAGAGACGTGTGTGGTCTGGCAAGAGTTCAGGTAGTATGATTCATCTAAGTTACCTCATCTGTAGGATGGCATATACTATCCTTAGTAATTGCTATTTATGAACTAGCCAGCTCAGGAATGATGGTAGAATGCTCTGAAGACACAAAGGGCATAATATTTATTTAGAGATGACTTTGTTATACATACGTGCTTCTTTATTTTGTTCCTTGAGAGTGCCAAGTTTCTATCCTGGCCTTCTGTGTGGCCTCCTGAATTATCTTTGCCTCTTTATCTGAATCATAAAGCATGATGATTTCTTGCATCTTATGGGTGTGACAAGGAAAGCTCTACGGGTATGCCAAATGTCATCTATCTAGCACTTCAATGCTATTGAAGACAGATATGTCCATATATCCTAATTGTTGCATACTGAGGACTGCCAGGCTTCAGACAACCTGACAAGGGAGATAAAAAGGAAAGAAAACTAACAAAACAGAAAAGAAGAGACAATAAAAGGTAATGGCTGGGTGGATAACGGCAGGCAACATCTTTAACTACCATGAAAAGTATTGACCCAAAGTGTTTGTGGAATTCATTTTGTTGGTGGTCACTTTGTGTTCATTCTGAACATCCAGCAGTTAGCTAAGTAAACACACATGACTGATGAAAGAAGAAAGGGAACTATTTTTACAGGGGCCATTAAACTTTAACTACCATCTGGCAGGGAATGATTAGAGAAGATCAAAATTAAGGCAGTCAACACAAATGTTGTGTGAATACCTCAGGGAATTAACATGGATAAAGACAGTGAACTTGTGGTTAAATAAAGAGACAGACATAAGAGGGAAGTGGTGAACACATCCTTTATAGCTTTGGACTTCATGGTCACATTCATTGCCAAAGGAGCTCAAAGGAGGGAAAATAACAAGAAGGCCATGAGAAAAACGGAAACACCTGGAAATAATCAGATGCTCTTATAATCAGATGCTCTGTACCAATCATAAAAATGAAAGTTAAAGAACTACACAGGGCCACATCATTTGGGCTTCCTCCCTGCCCAGGAAGGAAATGTTTATAGAAGAAATGTGTTGAAAGTAACAGGTAGTTAATATTCAGATTAGCCTACTATTTAAAAGCAGGAAATGGTTGTATATACTGGTGGGAAAAACATTAGGAACTTTAGCCTTGTGTACATGAAAGACTCCATAATATCTGGGATTCACTGTTTGCTCACTAATTAAACAGTCACCTAGCAGGCAGTATGACAAAATATATGAAGAAGGGAAGTTGAGCCTTACTCTTTTTGGGATACATCTTTGTCTTTCATCAGTCAATAGCACAGTGGTCAACCCTATAGCAATTTCACCCTGTTAAAACACATGAAAGAAGATTCTTGGAGAAAGTAACTTTTATTTATCTAATTTTTGGTTTGTTTTTAATTGTTTCTTGTCCTTGTACACAGATGGATTCAGGCCAACCTTGCTTAACATCTGAAAGATAAATAGTTGTGAGATAAAGATTTTCACACTGGGAAAGTTGAAGGCCATGGTCCTAAAGCTGGCTCCCAGCATAATGGCCTTCACATCTTTCCCTTCTTGAATGAGATTGGGCCCAACTTTTCTTTAGGGTCAGAGTATTACAAGCAGGGAGACAGAGCTCAGCAGGACCAGGAAAGTTACACCACAAGGGTAATCAATGGGAAGCTGGGTATGGGGTGTGTTAGAGCACATCTGTAATCTGAGCATTCTGGGAGGCTGAGCCAGGAGGATCATAACCGTGAACCCAGACTGAACTTGGTAAGACCCTGTTGCAAAATAAAAAATAAAAAAGGTCTTGAGTATTGAAAAAAAGAAAAAAGAAATAAACAAGTAAAATTTTCACAGTTTGAATAATGCCTGGTATCATTTGGAGACAGCAGAAAAGAACACTTGTTTGTTTGTTTTCCTTTTTTCTTTTTGCTGTGTTGAGGATCAAACCCAGGGCCTCACATATGTGAGGCAAGTGCTCTATCACTGAATTATATCCGTAGCACTTCTTTCTTTAGAATAAAGTATTCTAGAGGAAAATTCTATTTTAATTAAAATTTAAATGGTGACAAAATTTATGCACATATACCCAATATAGAAGAAAATAGAGTGTTAAAAAGGAAGATAATTCAAAGGTATGCCAGAAACCTCATCACTAACGCATTTCTTTCTGCCTTTGTACTTCTGGAATCTCTAAACATCTGGTGATTTTACCATCAGGAAACGGTACAGTGTCCATCTGTTAAATCAAGCTTTAGCTTGATTCACCTGGGAGGATCAACCAGATGTGGGCATCCTTAACATTATTAATGATTTCAGTCTTCCCTTTGTACATGCCCAGTGAGGACACAGTGGGTACAACCTATCAATCACTAAAAAGTGAAGAAGTTATATTTTACTTTATTTTAGGCATAAAGAAGAGCACCTTTTTAAAAACCCATGGCATAAATCATTAGAAACTACTTAAATTTTGCCACCAGATGGCTTTTAGGAGTCTCCCCCCCACCTCCACCTTTCGACTGGAAAAGCTTTGCAAACATTATCTTGCCACAAAAAAAGCTTCCTGATGCTCACGCAAAATGAGTCAATCATGCAAAGGTATTCCCTAGATCTCTCACGTGGTGGCTTTCCATGTGATCTTTACAACTAATTTACAAGTAGCTTCGTAGAAAATTTCAGCCCACAGTCTTTCTTATCCCATCCGAGTTATTAGTCGTCCCCACATGTTACAATGTACCTGTGACAAAGTGCTGACTTCAGTCAGTATGGGTGGTCTGAGACAGTGTGGGATAGTGACATCCGGGACTCTGTTCATTATGACAGTGACCTTTGGCAATTACGCAGTCTCTCCAAGTCTCATTTCCTTTTCAGTAGAATGGAGATGATAATACCTACTTTATAGGGAGATGTTAAAAATTGAATGTGTTGAGGTAGATAACTGTTCCCAACACATAGTGAGAACTTAGCAAAGTTAGCTATTATTAATCATAAGACACTGTGAGCAAACTGCTTATAAAAAGCTTTTCTTGGCAAATTGAGTAGAAGGAACACAGATTTTCCATATGGGTTCTGCTCTTATGTGTGCATAGCCTATGCCATTATCAACATCCTCCACTAGAGGGGCACATTGGTCAAAACTGATGGACATACATTGATACAGCATCACGGAAAGTCCATAGTTTACACTTGGATTCACTCTTGGTGCTATTATGTGCTATGAGTTTGGACAGACTGGAAGTGATGTGTATCCACCATTGTAGTATATAGCAGAATCACTGCCCTAAAAATTTTCTGTTTTTTCTATTCATCCCTTTCTCTTCACTAATCTCTGGCAACAATTGATCCTTTTACTGTCTCCTGCATGTCATATAGTTGGAATTGTACAGTATGTAGTCTTTTCAGAATTAACCTTTTTTTTTTTTTGTACTGGGGATCGAACTCAGGTCCTTGTGCTTGTGAAACAGGAGGCAAAACCACTGAGCTAAATCCCCGGCATGTAGTCTTTTCAGACTGGCTTCTTTCACTTAGTAATATGTGCTTAAGTTTACTCTATGTCTTTTCATGGATTAATAGCTCATTTCTTTTTAGTACAGAATAATATTCTATGGTTTATAATATTCCATGTATTTAGTACAGAATAATATTCCATGTATCAGTTCATTATCTATCTACTCCTGAAGGACATCATAGTTGCTTCCAGGTCTTGGTAATTTAAAAAAAGGTCCCATAAACATCAGTCTGTAGGTTTTGTATGTACTTAAGTTTTTAATTAATTTGGGTTTATACCAAGAGTGCAATTGCTAGATTGTTTGGTGGGATTGTAAGAAACTGACAAACTGTCTTCCAAAGTGGCTGTATAATTTTACATTCTCACCAGCAATGAATGAGTTCCACTCAATTTTGCTATGAACCTAAAACTGTTCTAAAAGATAAAATCAATTAAAAGCTTTAATGATAGCCTTTTTTTGACAAAATGTTTTCTTTTATGAACTGTTTTCTTTCATGATCTGGATCAGTGGTCCTGTGGTCACGGGCCTGCTGAGCTTAATTTTTCAAAGTTTCTAGTTCTCTGTGTTGGCAAAAAATTACAGCAGGATTATTATGCTTATGAAAGGTGTTAATTTTAACAAGTATCAGTGTTTTCTCAGTGGCTATTTATCCAGAGTGTCCTACAGGCTAGGTGTACATGAGGGCCAGAGGCACAGTTCATCTCAAGAGAAGAGCAGAGCACTGCACAACCTTAAATATTGGAACTCTGACATGTACTTTGCATTCTAAATTTGTCAAAAAAGAGATATTAAAAATTCTCACATAATTTCCATAACTGGCAGAAATATAAGCCTCCTTATTTTCCTCATGACAGTTCTTTAGTCTGGAAAATTACATCTAGGAATGAGAACATATCCATGTTGCTTCCATTCTCTGAGAGCCATAGAAACTAGGAAGTGAGCATCTCTTTACAGACAGACATAAAAAATGGGATTAGCCATCCGTTTATGTTGCATGGATTTCTGTAATATGGATTTTCTCTGCTCCCCACTCCCTCCCAGTGCCTGGGACACACCTCCCTGGGAAGTTGGCCATAAGCATTTCCCTTTTCCCTTTCCTCTTCCTCTATGATCTCCAATCAATTCTACTCCTGTCCTCATCCTGCACATGCCTCTGGCTGGGGCACAGCTGGGACAGGTGCCATCATTCTAGCTTTCTTAGGTCTGGATTAACAATATGTAAGAGTTATTATGGGGACCCTCCATACAGCCCCTCTTTCTGGAACCCTTCCCCTCTCATCTCCCTTTACCCATTCCTATTTCTTTTACTCCTGCTCCCCGCTACTTCTTCTTCCTCCACTTCTCCTCCCCTTCCTCTTTTTCCTCCTCCTCTTTTTCATCCTTCCCCTTCTCCCTCTCCTTTTTCTCCTTTCCTCCTTCATATCCTTCTCCTTTTCCTCCTCTTCCCTTCTTCTCTCTTTCTCCTCCTCCTTATTCTTTCTCTTTTCCTTCTCCTCCTCCTCTTCTCCTGACAGCTTCTTGTACTTCAATGTGTAATACTCAAGGTGCAAGACGTTGCATCTAAAATTGTCATAAATAAAGGGGAAATCAGATTGCCATCAAGGGCTCCAGAGTGAATAGCATCTTCAAAACCTCCATGATTATCATCTTTTCTTTCAGGGCACAATTTAATCAGATCATCAGTTTGAAGAATGATAATTATACCTTCTGTAGCAAATTTCAAGGTTTTTTGTAAACTTTAACTATGGTTGGTTCAGACACCCTTGTTTGTTTGTTTACCATTGATCAAATCAAGACCAATTCATTTTAGATTTTTATGCTCTGGGTTAACTTGAATCGCATGTTGTAAAGTTCTTAACTTTGCAACCAGATCTGTGGAGTCTTTGGTAGCATTCACTGCTAGTGTGTTAGGAATGACAAGAAGAGATCTTGCAAACTCTTCAATGTCAAGCTGTTCCCAAGATCCCACCCTAGTTGCATAGTTTTCAAGGCAGACAGAAAGGGCTGCTTCTACAGCACCTGCACCTGGAACCACAGATTTTGACTCCAAAACTCTCTTCACCACACAAAGTGCATCAGGTAAAGAGTGCTCCATCTCATCACACATGAAATCATTTGCCCTTGTAAGATAGCTGATGTAGATGTAGGAGCCTTAGTATCTTTGATTAAGATCAGTTCATCATCACAAATTCTCTCCTCTACCACCTCTTCTGCTTGTGCCAACATTGTAGCTTAAAAGTGTCTTAACCTTCCAAATTGGCTAAGGTTGACAGAATAGTTCCTCCAGAAGCTTTAGCAATGTGCTCAAGGTCCCTTTTAAAGACTCTTCTAACTGCCATATTGCCTCCATCCACAAAATACTTCAGAAACATGTCATCAGTTCCAACAGCTATTAGAGTAACATTGGCACTGGTAGCTGTGATCTTCTAAATTCTCTCCTTGGTGATATCTGGTTCTCTTTATCTAATTTGGTCCAATTTCTTAGGGTCTGAAATAACCACACTCACTTTATTTTTCTTTTCTGCAGGCTGAAGTGAAGGTGCACAATTTTTTTTCCATTAAGTTTATTGGTACATTTTAGGTATAAAATACAGTTACATTCATTATTGGGATCTTGTACCTTTACATGATGTATCTTGGTTCTTATTTTTTCCCCATTCCCCTGCCCTCCCATCACCCTCTCCTCTCTTCCCTATTTACAAAGATTTTGTTTCCATTATTTTCCTTTTCTCGTAGTTTTTCTTTTCTCTTCTTTTCTTTCCCCTACCCCTCCCACTTCCCCTGCACCTTTTCTTCCTATTTCACAATATAAATTATACATTTTAATCCTTATTCACACTTTCAGTTTCTCACACTAGAGAAACTATTTGGTATTTATACATGTGTGTCCTATTTATTTCACTTAAGAGTATGGCCTCAATGTGCATCCACTTAGCTATAAATGTCCCTAATTTCTCATTGTTTTATGGCTGAGTAGTGCTTAATTTTATAGAAAAACCACATCTTCTTTATCCAATCTCCAGTTGATGGGCATTTGGGCTGTTTTCAAGTTTTAGCTATTACAAACTGTGCTGCTATAAACATGGGTGAGCATATATTGCTGTGGTATGATTCTTTTTATTCTTTTGGGAAGATCCCCAGCAGAGGAATAGCTGGATCAAATAGGACGTCTAATCCTAGTTCTTTGAGGTGTTTCCATATTGATTTCCGAAGTAGTTGCACCAGTTTGCACTCCCACCAACAATGAAGAAGGGTTCCTTTCTCCCCACAACCCCATTGGTTGATTTTTTTTCCATTAAGTTTATTGATACATTTTAGGTGTACAATACAGTTACATTCATCATTGGCGTCTTGTACCTTTACATGATGTATCTTCATTCTTTTTTATTTTTGGTACCAGGGATTGAACTTGAGACCTTGCGTTTGCAAGGTAGGTGCCGGAAACACTGAGCTAAATCGGTGGCCCATGGTTCTTATTTTTTTCCCATTCCCCTGCCCTCCCTTCACCCCCTCCACCCTTCCTTATTTACAAATATTTGTTTCCATTTGTTTCTTTTCTCATATTTTTTCTTTTCCCTTCTTTCCTTTCCCCTACCCCTCCCACTTCCCCTACCCCTTTAGACCTTTTCTTTCTATTACACAATATCAATTATACATTTTTTAAAAAATTACAGTATCAAGATTTAGAGGACATTACCACAGATTTTACAGAATTTAAAAGGATATAGAAAGCATATTACAAAAATCTGTTTTGAAATAAATTTGACAACTTCTATGAAGTACCTTGGAAGACAAATTAATGAAACTGACTCGAAGAAATATAAATTTTGAATAGCACCTATTTAAAGAAAGTATATTCCTAGCTTGAAAACCTACCTATAAGACAACAGGCTCATACACATTGTAACTGATGAATTGTATCAAACATTTAAAGCAAAAAACAGAAGGAACACTTCTCCCCTCATTTTAGGAAATTAACATTGTGCTAATCCTAAAATTGGATAAAGATAATAGAAGAAAAAAGTATGAACATAGATAAAAATTTGTTTAACAAAACAAAGTACTAGAAGTCAGATCTGGCAGTATGTAGAAAGTGGTTTTATTATAGGGATGGCAATGTTGGTTCAGCTTTGGAAGATCCACCCCAAAAGTCATCATTTTAACAGAGGAAAGGAAAAAGCCATATGATCCTGTCAGTAGTTGCAGAAAAAGTATTGGACTAAATTCTACAGTTGTTCATGGTAAAAGCTATCAGGAGTCTAGAAGTAGAACAGAACCTTCTCAACAGATAAAAGACATGTACTCCATACTTCCAGCAAAAACACCTTATATGAATGGAAAAGATACAATGCTTGCTCCCTAAGGTGGGGAACAAGGGCAGATATGGCTACTCTTCATCAGTCCATTAATCTTTGAAACATAGCCCCAAACCAAAATAGTCTGGTAATAAAAAGAAACAAATAGCATAGGATGGGCAAGGTAGAAGTAAACTCTTTATATGTAGATGAAATGATCATCTAGAGAGAAAATACTAAGAAATCTCTAGGAGCCCCTAGAACTTGTATTTGAATTTAGCACAATTAGAAAACATAAGGTATATATAAACATTCAGGTCTATGTATACTTGCTATAAAGGAAGAATTGGATATTGAAATTTGAAAGTCACGTAGGAGTAAAAGGACCTAGAAAAGTAAAAAGAAAAAAAAGTAACAGTGTTGGAAGACATTTATTACCTAATTTTAAGACTTCCTCTAAAGCTACAGTAATCAAGGCAGTGTTGGTGTAAGGAAAGACACATAGATCAATGGAATAAAACAGAGAATCTAGAAATAGAATCACACATAAATGGTCTACTGATTTTTGAAAGATTATTTAATATTACCATTTTATAGAACATAAACTCAAGAGGAGAGGAAAAGATAGTGTTTTCAACAAATGGTACCAGAACACCTAGTATCCATATGTAAAAAATTGACCTCAACCCCTTATTTCCACACATAAAAATAACTTGAAAGGATCTATGAACCTAAATATGAAAGAGTAAAACTATAAAACTTTAAGAAGAAATTATAAGGGAAAATGTTTATGAATTTAGGGTAGGGAAGAATTTCCTAGGATATAAAAAACATGATGTGTAAAAGAAAAAAGTTGATAAATGAGATTCCATCAAAATTTAGAACTTTAAAAGACATCATAGCCAAGGATTTAGCTCAGTGGTTTCATCGCCTGCCGTGCAAGTGCAAGGACCTGAGTTCAATCCCTGCCCCCCCCCCAAAAGACATCATTAAAAAAATGAAAAGTAGTCCTTTTTAACAGAATATATTTATAATGCATATAACCTATACCCAGAATATATAAAAGAACTCTTTTTTGGGGGGGGGCGGGGGGGGGACCAGGGATCGAACTCGGCTCCTTGCGCTTATGCAGCAGGTAGCGAAACCACTGAGCTAATTCCCCGGCCCATATAAAGAACTCTTACAGGTCATTAATAGACAACCCAATTAAAAAGTAGACACAAGAAGATGATAAATAGCCAGTACAGCACAAGGAAAGGTGTGCAACACTAGAATCAGAAAAATACTAATCAGTACAATAAAAAGATTGAATTATGCACTCATTAGGGAGATGAAGTTAAAAGTTTTAAAAGAACAAATGTCAGCTTAGGTGTGAATCAGTAAGAACATTCTAATACTGCTAATGTGAATGTAAAATGATAAAACCATTTTGGAAAACAATACAGAAATTGCTTGTATTACTGTTAAGGACCAACAGTCCTGTTCTTAAGTTTTTAACTTAAGAGAAATGTAAACACATGTTCACAATAGATTTGTACCTACAAGTTGATGATCCCTTATCTGAAATTCTTGGGAACAGAAGTGTTTCAGAATTTGGTTTGAAATCCACTTGATCTGCAAAGAGGATAGCTACTCCTGCTTTTTTGGGGATTCCCTGTCACCTGGAGTATTGTTTTCATCCCTTTAACTTTCAGTCTATGAGTTTCTTTTTGAATTAATTGTGTTTCTTATATGTGGCATATTGTTGGACCTTGCTTCTTGACCCATTCTGCCAGTCTATTTCTTTTGATTGGTGTATTGAGACCATTAACATTGATGGTTATAACTGATACATACTGACTTATCATTGTCATGACTTTTTCTGTTTGTTGGATCCTCCCCCTTTGTGTTTAATTTTTTGTCGCACCCAATGGATTCATTCTGCTGTGCTTCCTGGGGTTGTGATCCTCATTGTCTTTTCCTAGGATATTGTCTAGAATGTTTTGGAGTACTGGTTTGGTATTCATGAAGTTTCTAAGGTGCTCTTTGTCATGAAAGTATCTTATTTATTCATCCATTTTGAAAGATAGTTTTGGAGGGTATATCAATCTGGGTTGGAGGCTGTTTTCCTTTAGGACTTGCAATATTTCACTCCAAGTTCTTGTTGCCTTGAGGGTTTGCATTGAGAAGTCTGCTGTGATTCTGATGGGCTTTCCTTTGTATGTGATTTGCTTCTTTTCTCTAACTGCTTGTAGAATTTTTTCTTCTGTTGAGTTTCTGGAATCCTAACTATTATATGCCTATGTGTAGATTTATTTATTGATTTTTTTCCCCCATTAAGTTTATTGGTACATTTTAGGTATAAAATACAGTTACATTCATCATTGGGATCTTGTACCATGAGTACAAGAGTATCAATACATGAGTATCTTGGTTCTTATTTTTTTCTCCTTCCCCTGCCCTCCCTTCACCCCCTCCACCCTTCCCTATTTGCAAAGATTTTGTTTCCATTTTTTTCCTTTTCTCATATATTTCTTTTCCCTTCTTTTCTTTCTGCTACCCCTCCCACTTCCCCTGATCCTTCAGACCTTTACTTCCTATTACACAATATGAATTATGCATTTTTAAAATTAAAATATCAAGACCCAGGAGACATTACCACAGATTTTACAGAATTTAAAATGATTTAGAAAGCATATTGGAAAAATCTGTTTAGAAATAAATTTGACAACTTCTAAGAAGTACCTTCGAAGACAAATTAATGAAACTAACTCTGGAGGAAATATAAAATTTGAATAGTACCTATTAAAGAAAGTATATTCCTAGCTTGAAAACCTACCTATATGACAACAGCAGGCTCATATACATTTTAATTGATAAATTATATCAAACATTTAAAGCAGAAAAAAAGGGAACATTTCTCCCCTCCTTTTAGGAAATCAACATTGTGCTAATCCTAAAACTAATTAAAGATAATAGAAAAAAAATTATGAACATAGATAGAAATTTGTTTAACAAAACAAACTATTAGAAGTCAGATCTGGCAGTACATAAAAAGTGGTTTTATTCTAGGGATGGCGGTGTTGGTTCAGCATTGGAAGATCCACCCCAAAAGTCATCATTTTAACAGAGGAAAGGAAAAAGCCAAATGATCCTGTCACTAGTTGGAGAAAAAGTTATCGAACTAAATTCTATAGCTGTTCATGGTAAAAGCTATCAGGAGACTAGAAGTAGAATAGAACCTTCTCAACAGATTAAAGACATGTACTCCATACTTCCAGCGAGAACACCTTATATGAATGGAGAAGATACAATGCTTTCTCCTTAAGGTGAGGAACAAGGACAGATATGCCTACTCTTCATCTGTCCATTAAACTTTGAAACATAGCCCCAAACCAAAATAGTCTGGCAATAAAGTGACACAATTAGGATAGGATTGACAAGGTAGAAGCAAAATCTTTATGGGTAGACGAAATGATCATCTAGAGAGAAAATACTAGGAAATCTCTAGGAGCCCCTAGAACTTGTATTTGAATTTATCAGGATTAGAAAACACAAGTTATATACAAAAATTCTGGTCTATGTATACTTGCTATAAATGAAGAATTGGATATTGAAACTTAAATGTTATGTAGGAGTAAAAGGACCTAGAAAAGTAAAAAGAAAAAGAAAAAAAAGAAAACAGTGTTGGAAGACGTTTAGTACCTAATTTTAAGACTTCTTCTAAAGCTACAGTAATCAAGGCAGTGTTGGTGTAAGGAAAGACATATAGATGATTTGAATAAAACAGAGAATCTAGAAATAGAACCACACATGCATGGTCCATTGAGTTTTGAAAGATTATTTAACATTAGCATTTTATAGAATATAAACTCAATTCAAGAGCTGAGGAAAACATAGTGTTTTCAGCAAACGGCACTAGAAAACCTGGTATCTGTACATAAAAAATTAACCTCAACCCTTTATTTCCATAAATAAAAATAACTTGAAAGGATCTATGAACCTAAATATGAAAGAGTAAAACTATAAAACTTTAAGAAGAAATTATAAGGGCAAATGTTTATGAACTTAGGGTAGGCAAGAACTACCTAGGATACAAAAAACATGATGTATAAAAGAAAAAAGTTGATAAATGAGATTCCATCAAAAATTAGAACTTTAAATGACATCATTAAAATGAAAAGTAGTCCTTAAACAGACCATATTTACAATGCATATAACTTATGACCAGAGTAGATAAAGAACTCCTACAGGTCATTAATAGACAACTCAATTAAAATGTAGACACAAGAAGATGATAAATAGCCAGTACAGCACAAGGAAAGGTGTGCAACAGTAGAATCAGAAAAATACTAATCAGTACAATAATAAGATTGAATTATACACACAGTAGGGAGATGAAGTTAAAAGTTTTAAAAGCCTTGTCATGACTTTTTCTTCTTGTTAGATTCTCTCCCTTTGCGTTTAATTTGTCACACCCAATGAATTCATTCTGCTGGGCTTCCTGGGGTTGTGATCCTCATTGTCTTTTCCTAGGATATTGTCTAAAACTTTTTGGAATGCTGGTTTGGTATTCATGAAGTTCCTAACGTGCTCTTTATTATGAAGGTATCTTATTTCTCCATCAATTTTGAAAGATAGTTTTGCAGGGTACATCAATCTGGGTTGGAGGCTGTTTTCCTTTAGGGCTTGAAATACATCACTCCAAGCTCTTCTTGCCTTGAGGGTTTGCATTGAGAAATCTTCTGTGATTCTTATGGGCTTTCCTTTGTATGTGATTTGTTTCTTTTCTCTCACTGCTTGTAGAATTTTCTTCTGTCTGGTTTTTGGAATCCTAACTATTATATTCCTATGTGTGGATTTTTTTTTTTTTATTAAGGCTAGCTGGAGTCCTATATGGCTCACTTATCTGTATGTCAAGTTCTTTTCCCCTGCTTGGGAAGTTTTCTGCCATCACTTCTGTGAAGAGTTTTTTTATGTCATCTGCATTCTCTCCTCTTTCTTCATTGACTCCACTCAGTCTTATGTTATTCTTCTTTGCATCGTCTAGCAGCTGCTGGATTGATTTCTCGTGTTCCCTTACAATTTTAAAGCAATTTTTCTTTTCCTGGTCACTAATTGCAATCTTATCTTCTATATCTGAAATTCTGTCCTCATATTGGTTCATTCTGCTGTGTAGACTTTCAATGGAGTTTTTCATCTCCTGGAAATCTGTTTGTATCTGTTTTATGGATTCCATTTGTTTCCTATGTTGGGATTCCATCATGTTCCTCAGCTCCTCTATTTTTTTAATGTGTCCTCTCTAGATTTATTAGTCATGTCTTGCACTATGGACACAATTTTTGCTGTTATCTGAGAAATTATTTCTGATTTCATTTTTTCCAGATCCTGTTTTGTTGCCAGTTCAGGGAGTCCAGGTGGTTGAGTATCAGATTGTTCCATCTCATTTACCTTTGGGGTTGCTTTAGGTGATCTGGAAGTCTAGTTCTGAGACTTGTTTACGTGTCTTCTCATTTCAACGGAGGTGGGGTGGGGGTTGGTTGGGTGGGCTCACCTCCTCGGTGCTGGTGGTGGTGGTACAGTGAGTGGCCTGGAAGGTTCACCTCCTCTGTGCTGGGGGCAACTCTGCTCCTCAGTTCTGGGGGTGATGGTACGGTGGCCCAGAAGTTTTGCCTCCTCTATGCTGGGGGCAGCTCTGCTCCTCAGCATTGGGGGCAGTGGTACAGTGGCCCGGAAGGTTCACCTCCTCTGTGCTGGCGGGAGCTCTGCTTCTTGGTGCTGAGGGCAGTGGTATGGTGGCCTGGAAGGTTCACCTCCTCTGTGTTGGGGGCAGGTCTGCTCCTTGGCACTGGGGGCAATCTGGTTGATTTCTTGATAGCAGCCATTCTTACTGGGGTGAGGTGGAATCTCAGTGTTGTTTTCATCTGCATCTCTCGAAAGACCAGTGACGTTGAACATTTTTTCATGTTTATTTGCTGCTTTTACTTCTTTGTCTGAGAAATGTCTGTTTATTTCAGATGCCCATTTTTGAACTGGGTCTTTATATTTGGGGGGGGGGTCTGATTTTTTGAGTTCTTTATATATTCTAGATAGTAGACCTTTGTCTGAGGAACAGCTGGTAAAATTTTCCCCCCACATTGTAGGTTGTCTCTTAGCTCTGTTGATGGTTTCTCTTGCAGTGCAGAAGCTTTTTAATAAGATGAGATCCCTTTTGTTGATCTTTGTGCTAGTTCACATGTGACTGAGGATTTGTTCATAAAGTCTTTTCCTATGCCAATATCTTCAAGAGTTCTATCTAACTTATCTTCCAGCAAGTTTAGTGTTTCTGTTTTAATATTTAGATCTTTAATCCACTTTGATTTTAATTTACTGCATGGTGAAAGATAGGGGCCTAGTTTTAATCTTTGGCAAGTTGAAATCCAGTTTTTCCAGCACCATTTATTATAGAGGCTATCTTTCCTTCAGTGAGGATGGTTGGCTCCTTTGTCAAAGATGAGGTAGCTGAGTATGTCTGGAGTTGTTTCTGTATCTTTTAGTCTATTCCACTGATCCTCAGGTCTGTTTCTTTGCCAGTACCATGCTGTTTTTATCACAGTGGCTTTGGAGTATAGTTTCAAGTTGGGGATTGTGATACCCCCTGTCATATCTTTGTTGCCTAGAATTGCTTTTGCTATTCTAGGTTTCTTCTGGTACCAAATGAATTTTTGGATTGTTTTCTCTAGATCTGTGAAATATACTGTTGGAATTTCAACCAGGATTGCATTGAATCTATATAGCAGCTTTTGAAGTACAGCCATTTTCACTATATTGGTTCTTCCTACTCAGGAAAAAGGAATGTCTTTTCATTTTCTTATATCCTGTTTGATTTCTTTTTTCAGAGTGTTATATTTCTCAATGTAGAGGTCTTGTGCTTCCTTCATTAGATTGATTCCTAGATATTTCTTTTTTTGGATGCTTTTGTGAAAGGGATTATTTCCCTAATTTCTCTCTCAGTGAGACTGTGTACAAGAAGGCTATTGATCTTTCGGTGTTTACCTTGTATCCAGCTACTCTACTATATCTGTAAATTAAGTCTAGAAGTATTTTGGCAAAGTTTTTTGGGTCTTCAATGTAGAGTATCATATGTTCAGCCAATAATGACAGTTTAACTTCTTCCTTTCCTATCTTTATTCCTTTTATTCCTTTCTCTTGTCCAATTGCTGTGGCTAATGTTTCCAAAACTATATTGAACAGGAATGGTGACAGTGGACATCCTTGTCTTGTTCCTGATTTTAGCGTGAAGGTTTTCAGTCTTTGACCATTTAGTATGATGTTGGCTGTGGGTTTTTCATAGATAGCCTTTATCAAGTTGAAATAAAGACCCTCTATTCCAATTTTATGCAGGGTTTTTATCATGAATGGGTGTTGAATTTTATCAAATGCTTTTTCTGCATCGAGATGATCATATGGTTTTTGTCCTTGACTCTGTTACTATAATGTATTACATTTATTGATTTACAAATGTTGAACCATCCTTGCATCTCTGGGATAAATCCAATTTGGTCAGGGTGTATGATCTTCTTAATGACCATCTGCATTCTGTTTGCCAGTATCTTCTTGAGGATTTTTGCATCTATATTCATTAGGGAGATTGGCCTGTAGTTTTCTTTTTTGGTTGGGTCTTTCCCTGGTTTTGGAATCACAGCATCACTTGCTTCCAGGAGTGAATTTGGAAGTATTACTTTCCTTTCGATTTCATTGAAAAGTTTAAAGAGTAGTGGCAATAGTTCTTCTCTAAATGTCTTGTAGAATTCAGAAGTGAATCCATCAGGACCTGGGCTTTTCTTTGTTGGTAAATTTTTAATTATGTTATCAATTTCACTGATTGTAATTGGGGTGTTCAGAATTTTTATATCTTCTTTGTTCAACTTTGGTAATTCATATATATCTAGAAATCTGTCCATTTCTTCTGTGTTTTCCATTTTATTAGAGTACAGTTTCTCGAAGTAGGTATTGATGATCCTCTGGATTTATGTTGGATCTGTTATGACTATGGATTTGAGCCCTTTCTTTCCTTTTTTTGATAAGGTTGGCTAAGGGTTTATCAATTTTATTTATTCTTTTGAAAAACCAAGTCTTTGATTTGGTGATTTTTGGCACACAATTTTTGCATTAGCTATTCTCTTGGACATATCCTGGATCCTGTGCACAGCCACTGATCAGCATGCTTTCTGTCTGACTTCTCCCATGGGCTTTAAGAATATTAACAGAATTGACTGGAGAGTGAGGCTGGCCTCTTATAGCTATGTGTTTAACAGCAAGTACAGCATCTACTACCATATTAGAAAAAAATCACCATTTATCCCATTAATTTTGGAAGACATCGACATTTTAGCAGCATTAATCAGGCAATATCTTCCAAGTTCATCTTGTGTTAATAATTAGGTTTTCACTTATATAGCACACTGCTTCCTTGTGAACAAGTTGATAGCCACTAATAACTGATGTGAGGTGGATTTTCTGTTTGACTACTTCATCTGCATTTTTCAGAAGCTCTGCTGCAATAATAACCACTGAGTAGTTCCATCTCCAACTTCTTTGTCTTGTAGATCAGCCAACTCACAAAGAACTTTAGCTGCAGGATGTTCCACTTCCAGTAACATCAGGATAGTGGCACCATCATTAGTAATGGTTACATCACCAATATGTTATCCAAGCCAATGGAACCAAGAGAATTTTTTATGATATTTGCAATTGAAAGTGCAGCAGATCACCTTCCCAGTGTTGTGGGTATCATAACAAGGACCCTTCATCTTCACAGTGGGGTCCGCCTCAAGTTTCACTCAGATCACAGCTGACAACCAGTACCTTGGTCCCCAAGCTGTGCAGCGGCCCCAAGAGCATCGGTAGTATTGAGAGGCCAGAGCAGTGCAAGGGGCTTCTGGGTAACACAGCACCTCATACTACCTTCTCCTTGACCAGCCACAAGGCAGGACAGACTGTTGCTCCTTCTTGTTCATGGAGTCCTTTCACTTTTATCATTCTTTCTAATCTTTTATTTTAGAGCTTGGAAGCTCTGATGCTCTTATCTGGCATGGAAGAAGAAGAGGAAAGAGAAAGTTCCTGGTGCTTTCCAGGGTTGCAGCCAGAGGACCCTTGTATCTCTGGTCCATTTTCTGAATTGACTTTTCAAGAAAGATCCACACATTGGTGATTTTCTGTAGCATTTGTGGATTCCATTCTTCATCTGCATTTAATGGTAAAGGGAATTCTGTGGTTGACCCAAGACTGAACAACATTAGAAAAATGGCTTTTTACAGCATTTAAAAAACAGAGTTGGAGCCTGCTTAGTGGACTGTTGTTTAACAATATTTTATCTAGATTTTTTCTGGATATAACTATATTTGTGGGATCTTCATTTGATCTGAGTTGCTTTATAAATCATAACATATAGCTCTATAGAGCATTTTATAATTGGCACTAGATTCAAATATCTTCCCCACCATGAAATGGCTTTTGTCTTTGCAGGTGGTCAGTGGCGGGAAAGAGATTCAGAGAAAACACTAAAGGTAGGAGGCTGCCAGGTTAGGTTCTTGTGAACTGTAGGTCCTCTAAAAAGGCTGTAGATCCTTTTTAGAACACTTCCCAGATGCCTGTAAACTATTCCTAAGCCAATCAAACCTACAATTTCACTTTCCCCCCTCAAATGAAGCCAAATTCATTTTTATTCAGATTGCTAAAAACTGAAAATGGGTTAAGGAAAAAAGTGGAAGATATTAGTCAGAATACTATTGATTTCTCTATTGTAAAGGATAACCATGAGAAGTATTGACTCATAAAATACAATTCAGATTTAGTGAACAATTGATTAAAACTAGGGGCAGAATTTAAATAGGGCACAAATTCATATTTGAAATATTTTTTTCTCCATATGTGCACTCACACGCGCATGGAGAGAGAAAGAGAGAGAGAGAGAGAGAGAGAGAGAGAGAGAGAGAGAGAGAGAGAGAGAGAGAGAGAGAGAGAGAACACATATTCTACAGTCCCGTATGTTAAAGAATGAAAAAAACTTACTACCAGAATGGCATTGAACATCCTTCGAATTTCTGTTTTTCCAGGATATTGCCCAGCCTGGCCTCAAACTCCTGGGCTCAATCATTCTTCCTACCTCAGCATCCTGAGTAGCTGGGAATACAGGTATGTACTGCATCCATCTTTATCCTTTGAAGTTTTAAGCTTTTGATCAGTTTTCATACATTTAATAGACCATTCATTATCTTGCAAAATTAGCCTCTATTCTAAGTTATAAAAGAAAATGTAAGTAAGAAGATAAAGACTCATTTAAATGAGGTAACTTCAATGTCTTAACAAGTTTCAAAATAGGGACATTGATTATTTTTAAAATGGAGATTTCTGGGGCCTCAGGAGGTACTACTTTATATCAAATGTTGAGAACAATATAACTGAGTGCCTACCATGTGCCAGTCATAGGGTTAGATGTTTCACAATCATTCATCTTGCCATATAATTTCAATATAACTCTTAAAGTTTGGCAAACTTCTCCAGGAAGACTGATGATCAGGGAAATTAAGTAGTAGGGTATGTTGTGGTTTTTAAATTCCACACAAAATTTGGTTAGCAGTACAGAGCTGACTTGCCTTGGTGTTTTCCTTCCCATCTGCATTTCTAGCTTCTCTCTCTCTTTTTTTCCCCTTAAAATCTTTTATTGGTACATTTTAGGTATATAATACATTTACATTTCTCATTGGGAACTTTTACCTTTACATAATGTATCTTGGTTCTTATTTTTTTCCATATTCCCTGCCCTCCCTTCATCCCTCCACCCTTCTCTATTTACAAAGACTTTGTTTCCATTTTTTTCATTTCTCAAAATTTTTCCTTTCCCTTCTTTCCTTTCCCCTACCCCTCCCACTTCCCCTACCCCTTTGGAAGTTTTCTTCCTATTTCGCATTAACAATTATTCATTTTAATCATTGGTACATTTTAGGTATAAAATATAATGACATTCATCATTGGAAATTTGCACCTTTACATAATCTCTCTTGGTTCTTATTTTTCCCCCTTCCCCTGCCCTCCCTCCAACCCCTCCATCCCTCCCTATTTACAAAGACTTTGTTTCCATTTTTCCATTTTCTCATATTAATTCCATTCCCCTCTTTCTTTTCCCCTACCCTTCCCACTTCCCCTTTGCCCCTTTTCTTTTTATTTCAAATTATCTATTATACCTTTTAGTCCTTACTTACACTTTCAGTTTCTCATGCTAGAGAAACTATTCGGTATTTACACAGGTGTGTCCTATTTATTTCACTTAAGAATATTGCCTCAATGTGCATCCATTTAGCTATAAATGTCTCTAATTTCTCACTTTTTATGGCTGAGTAGTATTCCATTTTATTAAAAAACCACATTTTCTTTATCCAGTCTCCAGTTGATGGGCATTTGGGCTGCTTCCAAGTTTTAGCTATTACAAATTGTGCTGCTGTGAACATGGATGCACATATATCACTGTGGTATGATTCTTTTAATTCTTTGGGGAAGATACCCAGCCGGGCAATAGTTGGGTCAAATGGGACTTCCAGTCCTAGTTCTTTGAGGTATCTCCATACTGATTTCCACAGTGGTTGCACCAGTCTACACTCCCACTAGCAGTGGAGCAGGGTTCTTCTTTCCCTACAGCCCCACCAGCATTTGTTATTGGTTGATTTCATGATAGCACTCATTCTTTCTGGAGTGAGGTGGAATCTCAGTTTTGTTTTCATTTGCATCTCTCAAATGACCAGTGATGTTGAACATTTTTTTCATATGTTTATTTGCTATTTCTACCTCTTTGTCTGAGAAATGTCTATTCATTTCAGATGCCTATTTTTTGGATTGGGTCTTTAAATTTGGGAGGTCTGATCTTTTTAAGTTCTTTATAAATTCTAGATTGTAGGCCTTTGTCTGAGGAAAAGCAGGTGAAGATTTTTTCCCACATTGTGGGTTGTCTCTTCACACTGCTGGTGGTTTCTCTTGCTGTGCAGAAGCTTTTTAATAAGAAGAGATCCCACTTGTTGATTGTTTGGGCTAGTTCATGGGCAACTGAGGTTTTGTTCATAAAATCTTTTCCTACACCAATGTCTTCAAGAGTTCTACATAACCTCTGTTCCAGCCAGTTCAGCGTTTCTATTTTAATATTTATATCTTTAATCCATTTAGATTATAGTTTAGTGCATGGTGAGAGATATAGGCCTAGTTTTAATCTTTGGCAAGTTGAAACCCAATTTTTCCAGCACCATTTATTAAAGAGGTTATCTTTCCTCCAGTGGGGGGGATTTGGCTCCTTTGTTGAAAATGAGGTGGCTGAGTGTGTCTGGAGTTGTTTCTGCATTTTCTAATGTTTTCCACTGGTCCTCAGGTCTGTTTCTTTGCCAGTACCATACTGTTTTTATCACAGTAGCTTTGTAGTATAGTTTCAAGTAGGGGATTGTGATACCCCTTGCCATGTCTCTGTTACCTAGAATTGCTTTTGCTATTCTGGGTCTCTTCTTGTTCCAAATGAATTTTTGGATTGTTTTCTCAAGGTCCATGAAGTATGCTGCTGGGATCTTAACTGGAATTGCATTAAATCTATATAGCAGTTTTGGAAGTATGGTCATTTTCACTATGTTGATTCTTCCTACCCAGGAGGAAGGGCTGTCTTTCCATTTTCTGATATCATCTTCAATCTCTCTTTTCAGAGTGCTATAGTTTCCAGAGAAGAGGTCTTTGCTTTTTTTGTTAGGTTGATTTCTAGGTATTTCAGTGTTTTGGATGCTATTGTGAAAGGAATTGTTTGCCCTATTTCTCTCTCAGTGAGTCTGTTGTTCATGTAGAGGAAAGCTATTGATTTTTGTGTGTTGACCTTGTATCCAACTACTTGACTGAATTTGGTTGTTAAGTCTAGAAGACTTTAGGTGGAGTTCTTGGGGTCTTCTATATAGAGTATCATGTCATCTGCAAATAATGACAATTTGACTTCTTCATTTCCTATCTTTATTCCTTTTATTTCTCTCTCTTGTCTAATTGCTGTGGCTAATGTTTCCAAAACTATATTGAATAAGAGTGGTGATGGTGGACATCCTTGTCTTGTTCTTGATTTTAGTGTGAAGGATTTCAGTTTTTGACCATTTAGCATGATACTGGCTGTTGGTTTTTCATAGATGGCTTTTATCAGATTGAGTTAGAGATCATCTATTCCAATTTTTGTAGGGTTTTTATTATAAATGTGTGTTGGATTTTGTCAAATTGTTTTTCTGCATCTATGGAGATAATCATATGGTTTTTGTCCTTGGCTCTATTGATATAGTGTACTACATTGATTGATTTGCATATGTTGAACCATCCCTGCATCCTTGGGATGAATTCCACTTGGTCAGGGTGTATGATCTTCTTGATGATCTTCTGCATTCTATTTTCCAGTATCTTAGTAAGGATTTTTGCATCTATGTTCATTAGTGAGATTGGCCTATAGTTCTCTTTTTCATTTGGGTCTTTCCCTGCTTTGGAGATCAAGGTGATGCTTGCTTCCAGGAATGAATTTGGGAGTATTGCTTTCCTTTCAATTTCATTGAAGAGTTTAAACAGTAGTGGCAGTAGTTCCTCTCTAAATGTCTTATAGAATTCAGCAGTGAAGCCCTCAGGATCTAGGCTTTCCTTGGTAAGTTTTTAATTATGTTTTCAATTTCATTGCTTGATATTGGGTTGTTCAGAATTTTTAGGTCTTCTTCTTTCAACTTTGATAATTCATATGTATCTAGGAATCTGTCCATTTCTTCTGTGTTTTCCGTCTTATTGGCATATAGGTTCTTGAAGGAGGTATTGCTGATCCTCTGGATTTCTGCTAGGTCTGTTGTAATTTCACCCTTTTCATTTGTAAATACATGGATTTGGGCCTTTTCTTTCCTTTTTCTGATAAAGTTGGCTAAGGGTTTGTCAATTTTGTTTATTCTTTTGAAGAACCAACTCTTGGCCTCATTAACTTCTTTGTATCATTCTCTTAGTCTCCATTGAATTGATTTCTGCTCTAATCTTTATAATTTCCTCCCTTGTATGAGCTTTGGGTTTGTCCTGCTCTTCTTTTTCTAGAAGCTTGAGGTTCAGCATCAGGTTGTTTAATTGGGCTCGTTCTGTTTTCCTAATATGCATATTCACTGCTATGAATTTCCCTCGTAAGACTGCTTTCCTTGTGTCCCATAGATTCCGATATGTTGTATTGTCATTGTCATTTAATTGAAGGAACTGTCTGATTTCTTCTTTAATTTCCTCTGTGACTCACTGGTTATTCAGAAGTGTGTTGTTCAATTCCCACGTGTTTATGAAATTTTTTGAGTTTCTTTTGCTATGAATCTCCAATTTCATCGCACTATGGTCTGATAATATACAGGGGATAACTTCAGTTCCTTTGCACTTACTTAAACATGTTCTGTGTGTGAGTATGTGGTCTATTTTGGAGAATGACCCATGTGCAGCTGAGAAGAATGTGTATTCTGATTTTGTGGGGTGGAAGACTCTGTAAATATCTGTTAAGTTCATTTGTTCAAGAGTTCGATTGAGTTCTAGTATTTCATTACTTATTTTTTGCCTATTTGCTCTATCAATTGTGACCTTGGGGTGTTGAGGTCCCTCACTACAATTGTATTAGTGCATACATGACTTTCCATGTCCGTTAGTATTTGTTTTATATAGTTGGGTGCACTAGTGTTTGGTGCATAGATATTTATGATTGTCATCTCTTCTTCTTGGATTGTTCACTTTGCAAGGATGTAGTGTCCTTCTTCATCTCTCATAATCAGTGTTGGTTTGAAATCTACTTGATCTGCAAAGAGGATAGCTACTCCTGCTTTTGTTTGGTTCCTGTCACATGGAGTATTGTTTTCCACCCTTTAACTTTCAGTCTATGAGTTTCCTTTTGAATTAAGTGTGTTTCTTGTATGCAGCATATTGTTGGATTTTGCTTCTTGACCCATTCTGCCAGTTTATTTCTTTTGATTAGTGAATTGAGACCATTAACATTGATGGCTATAACTCATATGTATTGACTTAACATTGTCATGACTTTTTCTTTTTGTTAGATTCTCCCCCGTTACATTTAATTTCTTGTCACACCTGATGCATTCATTCTGCTGTGCTTCCTGGGGTTGTGATCCTCATTGTCTTTTCCTAGGCTATTGTCTAAAATTTTGCTGGTTTGGTATTCATGAAGTTCCTAAGGTGCTCTTTTTCATGAAAGTATCTTTTTTCTCCATCAATTTTAAAAGATAGTTTTACAGGGTACATTAATGTGGGTTGGAGGCTGTTTTCCTTTAGGGCTTGGAATATGTCAGTCCAAGTTCTTGTTGTCTTGGGGGTTTGCATTGAGAAGTCTGCTATGATTCCAATTCTGGGCTTTCCTTTGTATGTGATTTGCTTCTTTTCTCTAACTGCTTGTAGAACTTTGTACTTCTGTTGGGTTTCTGGAATCTTAACAATTATATGCCTATGTGTAGATTTTTTTTTGATCAAGGCTATTTGGAGTCCTATATGCCTCACTTATCTGTATGTCAAGTTCTTTTCCCCTGCTTGGGAAGTTTTCTGCCATCTGTGAACAGTTTTTTTTTAATGTCATCTGCACTCTCTCCTGTTTCTTCGTTGACTCCAATCAGTCTTATGTTATTCTTCTTTGCATTGTCCAGCAGCTGCTGGATTGATTTCTCATGGTGCCTAACAATTTTGAAGCATTTTTTTCTTTTCCTGGTCACTAATTGAAATCTTATCTTCTATATCTGAAATTCTGTCCTCACTTTGGCTCATTCTGCTGCATAGGCTTTCAATGGCATTTTTGATCTCCTGGAAATCTGTTTACATCTGTTTTATGGATTGCATTTGTTTCCTATTTTGGTATTTTATCATGTTCCTCAGCTCCTCTCTTGACTTATTAATCATGTCTTGCACTACTAGCACAATCTCTGCTGTTATCTGAGAAATTATTTCTCATTTCATTTTTTTCAGATCCTCTTCTTTTGTTGCCAGTTCAGGGAGTCCAGGTGGTTGAGTATCAGATTTTTCCATCTCATTTCCCTTTGGGGTTGCTGCAGGTGATCTGGAAGTTTGGTTTTGAGACTTGTTTACATGTCCTCTTATTTCAATGGGGGAGGGGGCGTCACCTCCTCTAAGCTGTGAGTGGTATGGCGACCAGAAGCCCCTACCTCTGGGCTGGGAGCAGTGGAGCGGTGGAGTGGTGGAACGGCCTCTAGATTCTCTTGAAGCCAAAAAGAAGACAAATACTCCAATAACATGGCCTATTACAAATACTTCATCTGTCTTCCCTGTTTAAAATTTCAGCCATTTAGCACACAGCAGATAGAGAGAGGTTGTTACACCGCCACTGAATACCCTTGAAAGGTCTCTCATACCTAAATGAGTGAGTCCTCCAAGCTCTTGCATGGCCTGGCCCCAGCTCCTCTCCAAATCATTTGCAGTTACATTGTCCCTCCTCTGCTCTGCTGCTGTTACTCTGATGTTCTGTGATTCCTGAGAATATCTGGGTATTTCAACTGTTGTCTCTCCCCAAAAAGCTCTGGGACTACTCATTTTGGAGACTATGGCTTAAATGTCACCCCAAAGGAACCATTTCTATCTAACCACTAGTGCTTCCTATCAGTCCCTTCGTTCCCATAGATTGTAACTTCTTTAAAAGCAGGCAATGCATACCTAGTGCCCAGTAGGGGCTCCATGAATACTCATGGTATGGATGAATGAGTTTATGAGTGATAGGAGACCAAACAGGAAACTGGAATGGATAGAACAAAGCCCAGGCCCTATACAATTTGAGAATAGCATGACAGATTATAGGGATTAGTGTATGTAGGCAAACCTTGTTTGGGGACTCAGGATGAATTTTCAAACCTTATACTGAAAACAACCAACAAAATCTACAGGAAGATGGTTACCTCCTTTGTGTCCTTCATAGGAATATTGTATGCTTCAAAAAACTAATTGGTTTGTAGTACATTTGGATATTGTTATTCTTCATAAGTTTCATGATTAAAACCTCAACACTTAAAAAAGTTAGGGAACTGGGTCCCGAATGTCTTATGCTAACTTTCTCTTAGCCCTGTCTGTACCCCAGGGGCCCAAAGGCTGTGACAAAAAAGCATTGTGCATAGAACATTTACATGCTTGATATAGTACATGGCAGTTGCTAAGGCAGAAAGCCAGAGGTAATGAGCACTGTGAGAATTATGTGCAGATCTTCTTCACAGTGCTTCTTGACTGTAATTGAACTATCCCCTCCTGATCCTTCAGGTGCTATCAGCATGATTTTCTGCAGACTTTGAGAAAACCCCTGAAGGGCCAAAGACATTTTCTTGGTGTTACAATCCTTATTTCAAGTGAAGCTAAATGTTTGTCTCCTGAGTATTTTAATATTTCAAGAAAAAAAAATTTCAAATTGCAATTCCTACTTCACCCCCACACCATGACAAAAATAGATCTTTATACCTAAGATAAAATAAATGTCTAGCATTTGGAACTATATAAGGATGAGTAGAAACTTTTTTTTTCCAACTCAAAGTTACAACATATTTTGATTTGTGTTTTTTCAACTGTTCTTTTGAAGAGGTGGTAGAAGGGAATTAATGTTCTACTAAAGAAAAAAGTATAATGGTAGCATATGAGCCCTTCTAAGATCCCTGCTGACAATAAGCAATCTCTAAACCTATCAGTGGCATGCATAATGCTATTTAGATGTGGCAATCTAGGTTCTTTTCACAAATGCAGCCTATAAATTTCATTGAAACAGCAACGAGGTCTAAAAGCAATGTCTATTATAATCCATGCTTGTCTCAGACATTCTATTAAGTCTACAGGCGTGTGTGAGTGTGTGTGTGTGTGTGTGTGTGCGCCAACATTAGCTAGAAATTGGTTTAATTTTTCTGCAGTTGGAACCCATAGTACCAGAAGTATAGATCTTGTTTAGTACTTCTGGCCTCAGCAAAGAGTTCTGTCGCAAAGTAAGTGATAAAAATTTTGTCTCCTTCTCTTTCCTTCTGGAGTTGATTTAAGCAGTGGCAGGAGAAATACCTATCTGAAATCCCTTCACATTTTGAAGATCTAGCATTTAGGTTTGTCTGCAGTATGATTTTTCTCTATGTATATTAAAAATATTAACTTTCTGAACAGAAGCCTCATCAGAATATACATTTACAAATAAAATTCCCTAATATTAATATGATGCCCACTATTTTTTAAAGTTATTACTATGCACCAAGCACTTTACAATTACTTCATTAAAAACCTATTACCATTCTCAGAAGTAGGCACTATTCCTGTTTCATAGCTGAAAAATACTTTGAAATGTGGAGAAATTTGTCAAGATCCTACAGTTGATTGGGGCTTAGACCTGGTTTCAAATGTAGTTTTGCCTGGCTCTGAACACTGGGCTCTGCTACCATATGATTCTACCACTTAATCACCTTTTCTGTTTCTGTCTTCTTCTTTTTCTTCCAGAATAAAAGAGAAAAATGTTTTTCCAGACAAAGATCAGTTTTTAATGACATACTCTCCTGTGTTAAAATGTCAAGTCTCATTTCAGTCCTGGTCAAGTATTCATTTTTCAGTTTCTTTATCCTTTTCATACTCACAATGTACTTAACCTAAAGAAGGGAAGGTACATAATTTGGTCTACTTTTAGAACCTAGTCAAATTAAAGCATGTTCACATTCAAAATGGTCAAGCATTTCAGTTACTTATGATTTTCATGAGCTTGGCTATTAAAAAGTGTTTTCCAACCAATGGGTGTTAGTTTCTAGGGGTCTCTGGAGTTACTGCAGGAGATCTGTGAATTGATTTTGAATATCTGTCTCCACATACAAGTAATGTTACTTTCCAAATATATCTAGATATCAAGATTAATTGAAATTTAATTTACAACTAAATTGATAATTAATTTGGCAGTAGCTTTTCTTCATTATGTATCTTCCTAATTAGCAGACACTAAAAGTTCAAGGACTTTCAGTGAGGGCTCTTCATACATAAGAAAGTCAAGAATCATTTTGAAACACCACTGTGAGATTCTCTAAATAATCATGATTTCCAAATGTTTCCTCAAAGATTCTCATAGAGATCCACTCAAACAAGAAATTTGTCTCGCATATTATCTTTGTAGAACATCGCATCTTTGTTGAGCTCAACATTTTGAGAGAGAACCAAAAGAACTCTGATTGGAACCATGACTTCTTTAAGGTCAAACTTATAGAGAGAACAGTGGGACTTTGATATGACTTTCTGCTTAAACCATGATTTATCACTTTGAGAGGACAATGGGTAATGAAATATGTCTCCAGTCTCCATTTCTCATTCTTGTCAAATTATGCCTCAACATCAAAAGGAAAGAATCCCTCTTCTCTGTCCCACCCATGCTGGAAGCTGCCCAGAAAGGGTAGGGGACATGGTTTCCTGTGCTTCTGTACAGCAGAGCAGAAGAACCTGCCATGGAGACCCCGTCCATGTGCCCTGTGTGAATAAAGCGAACACTGGCAATGTTGGCAGCCAACCTGTCCTCTCCTTTTCCCTGCTGGGCCTCTGAAACTAGATTTTCACTCAGGCATGGAGGAAGAGACTTGTTCTCTCTCTCTCATGTAAACCTCAGGGGTCTCTCTCTGGGTCAGTGACAGCTGGTCTGAGTCATGTGATTGAGTAAAAACTCCTTAGCTGAGTTAGCAGGCAATATGGGCTCTTCAGTTTACTATATAGTAGAGATTATAAAATGCCCACTTTAATCTTGCTTTCTGATATTATGACTAGTCTACAGATGGATATTTTTGTGTATGTGTTTTACAATTTTATAATTCTCCCTTTCTTGGAACCTAATTTGATTTGCATGTGTTATACATAAAATGTTGTTCTTAATGTCAGCAACACTAGAGTCACTATCTTAACAATACTTTTCTACCAGCGTAACCAGGCTGGTTGGAATGAACAAAGGAAAAACCATGAACTTTCTTATGAATAAAGTAGATAAGTTTTAGCCTGATTTATTTTTATAGATAGCTTTTCAGTTTTCTTCTGGTTTCTTGGTTATTGCTTTCTAAAAAATGAAGTAATCAGATGTTTGAATATAATTAAATAAAGTGGTACTATACTGCTGAGGGTACAATTTCTGAATTGTTGATGAAATCAACACAATAATACAATTTGTGTGTGTGTATGTGAAGTTTAAAGGTCAACTGGATCAGATTTGGTTCCAATTAAGAGTTATTGGAATAGAATTTGTGAAGTAGAGCATTCATCTATCTGCATTAGCTAACAATGAAATGTAGTTAAAATTGAGTTGATCTCATGGATGGCTTTATGAAGGCTAGATATTTATTAAAATTTGTAGAAAAATAATAAATATATATATTTGCAATTGAATAAATATTATGGCTACAGAAACATAATAATTTTATATTTCTGGTCTTTATGTCTTATTTTAAGGAATCAGTGGCATTTATTCTATAAAAATAAATTAACTTTTTCTTGAAAGAGTAATTTCATATATATTTTAAGATATAGGTAGTATCTCATCTATGATAAAAAATTAATGTATTTTTGAATTTTTATTCAATTGAAGAAACAAGTCTAAACCTTTAGAACTGATTAGAACTGATTTCTATACCAAACATTTTTAATGAAAAGTTATCAATTGCAGTAAGAGTAATAAGGATAAAATTGCAAGTGTCTTTATGTTCCAGCATATAACAGGCTGAGCATTCTTACTGTCATGTCTCTGCTCTTCCCTGTAACCTTGACAGATAACCCCTATAAATATCTCTTGGGGAAAAAAGTAATTTAATCTGTGGATCTGTATATGATCTCTTCATGAACATCCTATCAATTGTGCCAGAGTGCTTTCATGATATGCACTGAACTGAAACCATCAAACCTATTTCACTGAGGACTGTTAGACCAGAATTTTTGGTTTCTACTGTCATTAAATTATGCTAAAATGTTGTTCATTTATGCATGGAAAAAGCTAAGTTCATGAATTGGTTTCAAAAGACTCTACTTTCACATCTGAGGGACTCCTGAGCACTAGAGTATTCATTTGTTTTTATCTTGAGAATGACCCAATTAGAACCAGGTTATAGTTCCATACAATCATGGAACTCTTAGCACTTCCTGAGGAATCTTGGAACCTGGAGTTTTGAGAACACAGCCCAACAAACTAGATAATGATAAGATGGTCTGATTAGGATCAAGAATCTCAAGAGAGGACAATGCCTACATACGCACAATTTTAGCTAAGAACTAGCTGGAGGTCTCTCAAGATCCTGGCTAGAACCCTAGCTGGCCAGTTTTCAAATGCCTTCTTTCTTCTCAGTCATTCCCAGGATCCTTAGCTGAAAATAGTCAATAGCTCTCAAAAGACTTGAGTTTATTAAGAATTGATTTGATGGGAATATTGTGAAGTATAAATATGGAGAGCAAAACCAAGACTAACGTGGTTAATATAAACCTATATAATTTATTTCCTCTTTTTTTTTTTTTTTTTTTTTTTGCAGTTCTGGGAATCAAATCTAGGGCATCAAACATAGTAGGCAAGAGTTCTACTACTAAGTTACATCCACAGCAATAATTTTCTTGATGGCTTTTTATTAATAGAATTCAAGGGGCACAGGCCTTTCTTTGAACCTTGCTGGGTAAGCCCAAGCCTTTTTCTACTAAGTAGTATGTAACTTTGAGCCATTCACATAACGTCTCTGACCTCTGTTTCTATGTTTGTCAAAAAGGATGAAAGTCTGTTCTATTTTCAGGGTTGTTAGGATAAAATATGATACGTGTGAAATTATTTTTCAAAGTTAAAAGAGCACCATGTGTACATATATGAGTAGTCTATTTCAGAGGATTCTACTTTGAAATATTTGTCTCCAATTTTAATGTAATATATATTATGTTGAGGTGAGAATTCTGTTTCAGAAAGTAGTTTTTATCAGATAGCATGTGACGGTGTGTATTTATGCTATGAAAGAATTATATAGGAGAGGATTAAGTAGTTTGGGTAGTTACTAAATTTTCACTAAGTCTCTATTAAGAGTCCTTTTTCTGTTTGTATAAGCTATTGGTAATCATTTGTATAATAATGTTATAAATTATTCTGTATAACTCTGGCAAATATTTATTTTAAATACAAAATAGCTCAATTTTTTTGATGAAAAGACTAATTAATTCAACCACAAAAATATCACTTAATCTTGGGGCAGGGGATTTAGCTCAGTGGTTCCGCCTCCTGCCTTGCAAGGACAAGGTCCTGAGTTCCATCCCTGGTACCCCCCCCAAAAATATCACTTAATCTTTAGTGAAAAACTGGCTAGCTGTAAACCAAAACATTTGGTTTTATTGCATAAGTACCCAACAGTAAATTTAGCTCTAATATAATAACAAAATTGAGATAATAACGATATTATGTTCATTATTAAACTTTCTGTAAATTTGTCATCTTTCACTACCAGCAGAGGGAGCTCTGAGAATTAAATAGTGCCAATATGGCTTTGCTAATTCTTTTGTGTTTACATATTTAGCTCATAATAAGAAATAAAAACCCATCACAGATTAATGGAAAGTCATCAAGCTTGGATTAGGTTGTATATTAGCAGTTGATTCCAGACTACTGATTATAATCAGTTTCAATAGAACAAGAATATCTATATCCTGCCTCTGCCCACCCTATCAAAGAATATTAGCTACAAACTTCTGGATTGAATACAGTCCAGTAATAATATAATAATGCACAATCTATGACATAGGACATCAGAAAGGATACACTCTCCAAGAGACAATTTTATCAAATACACTGCACTAGTCTTATGTATTGTTCTCTGTTGACTTACATTATATCCACATGAGAACTGGAAAACACTCATATTTTGTAATTAGCTTAAAAAAATTATATAAGATTTATAATTTTTTTTAATAGAAGAATAGGCTAATCTGAATGTGAAATAAATCATGAAGCACTTATGACTCAACAAAGAATTGTTATAGTATCTCATTGAGAAATAGGTTTTCCAAACATCAAGAAAAATAGCCTATTTACATAAAGCACATTTTCATTGATTTGTTTCCTTAATTAGATATAATAATGCAAAACAATGTTTGTATATTTTATGTACCTGTAATTAAAGAAACTTATTGAAAAATAAGACTGCAATAATTGCATTTTGATATTGTTCAGCAACTCTCATCTTAACAAAGATATTTAATATTGACATAACTACTAACTTAATATCAAAAACATCCTTGTCTTAGCATCAAGAAATTTACAAGCATGTGTGCATGTATCTTTCCCTTCTAGAAATCCAAAAATGATTGATTGCCTCCTTCATGTTAAGAAATCCACTTCCACAAACATTTATTGAGTAACTATTAGGAAGCAGGCACTGTGCTAAGTACAGAGGTAGGAGTGTGAGTAAGAGCATATACCTGCTCAGAGACAAGAGAGTGAAGCTGATGAGCAAGCCACTGATTAGGAGGCGAGGAGGTACATATATAATACAGGCAACTCTGCTGGGTTCTAAGATTGCTGAAGGCATGTAACATATCTAATTTTTGTAGCCCCAAGACTCAGCACAGTGTTTTTCATATACTTAGTGCTCAATACATAGGCATTGAGTTAGTTAACAATATGTAGGATGTATTACTAAAGCTTCTTGGAGAATAAGTTAATGTTTCCTACTTCTTTCCCTTCCATCACTCCTTTCCTCTTCCCTAGTTCTCACAACCTGTGGGATTGCCATGGTTTTCTCTCATACAGTATAGCAGCCGGGTAACATAATAATTGATGCTTGATTTGCTATTCCCTGGGCTTTTTATTTGTTATTCTTTATGCTGTTAAGTTTTGGAATACGTGAGGTATATACAATGACAAAAAGAAACACAACCAAACTGTAATGACAGGCATTCTGCTAAGCTGCATACATCCATTATCTCATTTGATTCTAGCTTCCATTATTCCTATTTTCAGGAAAGGGACCTTTTCATTTATTTATATTTGGTATTTTTAGTAGTACATATTAATTTTGCAAATATTAGGCTCAAATGTGGTATTTCCGTGCTATTCCCTCATTACCCTCCTTTACAGCCCCTGGCCCCTCTCCTTTTATTCCCTCTTTTTTCTGATAATGGTAGAAGGTGGATCTTATGCATAGAAAAATAATTTGCTTCAGATCACAGGGCTGCTAAATATTAGAGCTCAACTTTTAATCCAGGACTTCCTGCTCTGAATGATTGTGCTAGTGTGTCTATTTAGGTTGTTTAGCAACAATTTGAATTAGCAGTGAAAATACTTTCTTGGAAGAGATGATGTAGTTCTTTCAAGAACATAATGAATAGTTTTAATGTGTAGGTATACTGAAGCTTCTAAAATTCTTCTGTGAACACAGTAAAACATTTAGTTTTTAGAAATACAAATGAATCAATAATGATAATGATTTCTAAGCAACATATTTCCTTTCAAACTAAGGAGTTTGATATCTATAATCAGCAAAACACCTTAAAATGTATTTCCAATGCTCAACAGAGCCCCAAAGACTCCCCCGTCCTGGACTGCAGGGCAGTCTGCTGAGGAGTGCTTGGCAGCTCTGCTTTCCCGACTAGACTCATTAGCAGTGCCAGGTGCTAGTAACTATCCAACTGATTCGCACTAGTAAGAAAATCTGCCTAAGGTCACCATGGACTCTTTCCCCATTCTCTGGTGCATCTGTGACCTGATATGCTTTTGGAAAATAATTATGCATGTCAGGTAGTTGCCATACAACAGAGAAGGATTGTTGTGTCCTGGGATTATGTAGAATCTCAGATCAAATATGTTTTGTTGTATGAAGAATAAATTGGAAAATAGTTTTTACCA
Source organism: Heterocephalus glaber (assembly GCF_053883595.1). Classification (NCBI taxonomy): domain Eukaryota; kingdom Metazoa; phylum Chordata; class Mammalia; order Rodentia; family Bathyergidae; genus Heterocephalus; species Heterocephalus glaber. Next base: position 54,621,916 of record NW_028258143.1, read on the forward strand.
GCACAAGCATAGTGAAATTTATTATTTGCTTTTTCTTCTTTCCTGTTTATTTCATTAGTAATGATCCAATAATGGAAATTATTTGCCAAGTTTTGGGATGTTAGCATTGACATCTAGTCTTCAGCACAACCATGTAGATCCAAGAAACACAAATATCTCCAGGGTCCATCCAAATTAACTACAGTAAAACAGTGGATATTTAAATACCTATTTTTTAAAAACATATACTCTGTTATTTATAAGAAAGAAATATGAAGCAATATGTGGAAATAATAAGTTCTAAATCATTCTCTGCCTAGAAGGAATCTTGGCTAAAACTTTGATCCTATTTTATTTTTACATGTTAAAAAAGAAGAAGGTAACAAGAAGAAATGAACGTGAGGATATATTTCAACAAGTAAATTTCTCCTACCTTCTAAAGACAATGTAGTTAAACTTCTGGACCTGTATTCTCCGATATAGTAATCACTAGCCACATGTGACTATAAGCATTTGCAATGTGACTTGTTCCAATTGAGACAAATTGAAGTGTAGAATACATATGAGATTTCAGAAATGGACTGTAAATAAAGATAGGAGGTGAAATATTCATGTAGTTTGAAAACATAATGTTTTAGATATATTGAGTTCAATAAATTAATAAGATTAATTTCACATTGCTTTTTAAATATGTAGCTTCTAGAAAATTTTAAATTACATATCTGACTCTCATCATACTTCCCTTGGACAGCACTGTCCTCGACTTTTATTTCAAGATATCATTGTTTCCTGAGAATCAAATGACTGCTAAATAACAGCCAGATCCTCAATCAGAATTAAATTCAATCAGACACTTCTGAATCATATTAAGAGACTTAAAACTGTCAAAACTCTTTGGAACAAGACTTATATTTCTAGTTCTATGACCCACCTAGGTATATACTCAAGAGAAATGAAAACATATATACACACAGAAATTCTCCACAAATGTTTATAGCAGCATTATTCAAAAGAGCCAAAGTGTGGAAAGAACCCAAATGTTCACAAACGGATAAGCAAAATGTTGCATATCCATACAATATAGCCATATTATTTAGCTATAAAGAGGAATGAAGTACTATAATATGTTACAGTATGAAAGAAACTTAAACATTGTTTTTTTTTTTGTACCAGGGCTCGAACTCGGGTCCTTGCGCTTGTGTAGCAGGAGGCAAAACCACTGAGCTAAATCCCCAGCCCGACTTAAACATTGTTACATGAAAAAAGCCAGCTACAAAAGACCACATATTATATGTTTCTACTCATATGAAATATCCAGAACAGGGAAATCTCTAGAGACAGAAAGTAGGCTATTGATTGTCTAGGGGTTGTAAGAGGGAAATGTTGGGTGAGGGACAGGGACATGATAGCTAAAGGGTGCTGGGTTTCTTTTGGGGATAATTAAAATATTTCAGAATTGACTGTGGTGATGATAGCGCATATCTGTGAATATAGTAAAAATCATGAATTCTATAAAATGGGTAAATTACATGGTATGTGAACTACATTCAATAAAGTCTTTAAAAATAACTTATTTCCAGGAAGTCAAGATTAAGCAAATTATCCTCAATAAACCCCAGTTGTGCACAGTTGCACATTGATGCATTACATATAATAATAAAAAACTTAAAAACTATCCAGATGACAAAATAGAGGTGTGATCAAATCATTTATGGTATGACCTCATCATGGAATGCAGATATTAAAATGATGGTTGTAAGCAAACTTGTAATAGTTTATAGAATATGAGAAAATTCCTGTCTTTATGGTTTAAAAAGTCATGCAAATGTGATGTATATTATTTACCCAATACCAAACCATAAAAAATGCCTAGAAAAAACTAGGAAGAAATACTGGCCCCAAAATACTAGTGTTTGAGTTATGAGCTATGTTGAGAATCGTCACACTTTATTTTTCATAACTGTTTTTAATTAAAATATTTTATTAGTAAACATTATTTTAGAAAAATTCATTTTTATATTTTAATTATTGAGAGAGGAGAGTGGGCTGATACATTTTTATAAAATTAAAAATCAGAGTTGGAACAAAGCAGAATTTCTCTTTGAAACCTTTAGTAAACCTTCAGTTAACCAAAACATTAAAGTATTTGTCCATCTCATTCACTGAGCACCCCGTTCTCAGTTCAAAAACATGAATACAAGTCACCAACTTGAGATGATAATTAAATTAGCTGAAGGGGAAGGCACAGTGTCTGTGGGACTTTATTTTACTCTATTGATTGAGAACATCAAACCCATATTCCACCAACCATTTTCATTTTCTCTGAAATTTTATTTTTGTCTTGCACCCAAAGTCTGCAAAAAGTAAATTTCTTTGCTCTTTCCCAAAGAAAGTCTCTCTCTCTCTCTCTCTCTCTCTCTCTCTCTCTCTCTCTCTCTCTCTCTGTTCCTGCTATCAATTTGTCATATACTTCCATGTTCAAATCTCTTCACTTTTCTGAAGAAACTTTTCCTGGCCCTGCTTCTCTGCTTCCCCATCAGTTCTCATCTCCTCTCCCTTCTTCTTCCTCATTATTTAAGGCTGACATTTTCTGCCCCTCTTGGAAACCTGGGTGGTACTGCTGTTACTCTAGTGAAATAGAATATTCATTATCTGCTCTCACCAAACCCTGCCACCTCTCTTCAGCCTCCATGCCACATTCCAGATGACTGGCACTCCCCTCTCAGTTTGGGCTGTTGCTTTGACCTCTGTAACTCAGATGCTTAGTGACGTTTTACTCAACCTCCAGGACCAACTGATACCCCACTTCTTAAGAGCAGGCAAAATAACTGTCATTCTGGGCTACTGGGGCAGAGTGAGGGTGGGTCCTATTCATCTTGTTCCAACCTAGTATTCATGCTCACCTGCAGGAGGGGCTAACAAAACCAGGATGTTGAGCTTTTTCTTCTCTTTTTGGTGAGGAATTTCTCACATCATTTGGGGAACTCTATTCCTAAAGTTGAGTTTGATGGAAAGAGTTGGTCTAAACTTCTCATTTATCAACAATGACACCAAGACCCAGTAGCACAGAGCCCAGCCATACAGCAGGTCATTTGGCTCCCAGGTCAGTTACCTGTCCCTGCCTGTCCTGTGCTACCATTGTCTGAAGGTTTCAGAACTGACTCTTGTATCCTTCTCAATAGACCCGCTGAAGAATTATAAATGCAGTCTTTTGTGGACACAACTGCTTTCCCTAGTCGGTGCACTTAAGATTTTCCTCTGAAAATCATTTCACTGAATAGTACATTGAATATATATACTTTGTACCAGATACGGTGATCATTCTGGTTTGCTCAGGACTGAGGAGTTTCTCAGGACATAGACTTGTAGTGCTGAAGAAGAAGAGTCTCAGGAAAACCAAGACTCCTGGATTCTAATTAGCACTTTAACATACCTTATTTATTTAATTCACAGGACATCCTGGTGAAAAGCCATTCTCATTCCCATTTTACAGATAAGGAAAACTGAAGCTTAAGGAGGTTAAATGAATTAACCAATAACATGTGGTTTGTAAGTGGTGGGGCCAAGATTAAAGCCTGGATGTGTTGAACTGTTAGCTCACGATCTTTCCACTACCATTTGGAAGTGTGGAGGCTTTATAGCTGCTAAGATCTGCACAGGGAAAGATAACGATGTGAAATACTTAGTTTATGGATTTATTATGGACTAGTTTTTCTTGAGGTAGTGCTAATTTACATGATTGACACATAAGGAGAAGAATAGCAGCTGTTTAAAACGCATAAATTACTTGAAAGTGATAATGAACCAGGTAAGATTTAAATTATGCAGTCCCAGTCCATTTAGTCTTCCCTCTCTCGAGTCGGAGTTGGGGAGGAGGGAGACAGAGACAGAGAGAGAATGAATGACGTGTGTGTGTGTGTGTGTGTGTGTGTGTATGTGTGTGTCTGGGAAGAAATGAACCCAGGTAATCTTGTTACGCTAAGTTTGAATTAGTGGATGCACTACAGTCAAACTAGTGTAGAAAAAAAGCTAAAAGAAATATTAGCAGTTGGATTAGAGTTGGCTTAGTAGTTTGAAAAGTTAGATCTTGTTAAAGGTTTGACCCGCATAGGTTCAACTTCAAATTCTGAAATCAATTTATTGACTCTTTTTTTTTCTTTTAGGAAAAGGTAGTAATTACAATTAGATGCTGTTTTAAAAACAAATGATTGAATTTCATTTTTACAGAAAGGTAGTTCATTAAAGTGGGTAAAGAAAAAAACCCAGGCTATTCAATGAAAAGTCTCCCTTCTACCCCCAAGCCACACTTCATTGTTGCTCCCCTCAGTAGAACCCAGCACCATTACTCATGTTTTATAGTCCTTTCAGAGATAATTAACAGTATGGAAGCAAACACAAATGGACATTCCTCTTTTTTCCATTAAAATGATAGTATATTAAGGATATTATTCTGCATATGTATTTCCTTTTAAATACAATAAAGTATGTCTGCAAGATCTTTCTGTATCAGCAGTACATAGAGCTTTTTAATCCTTTTTTATGACCACATAGTATTCCAATGTACGATTATACCACATTTATTTAACTAATTCCTGTTAATATAGTGACATCACTGATATAACTTCTAATTTATTGAATAAGTAGTACGTTCACATGGCTCAGAAATTACATGTATGCAAACATACACACATCTTGTACTCATTCGTGTCTGCCATCCAGTCCAACACCCTGACCCTCCACATGTACATCCAGATAGGAGCAGTGCAATTAGTTTTAGACATTGCATTAAGAATCTCTTTATGCATATAGAAATACAAACGTACATTCTTAATTTTCCTTCTTTCATACCAAAAAGATAGTCTGCTATATACACTATCCTGTATTTTGTCTTGTCCACTCATCAAAATATGTTGGAGATTTTTTCATATAGAGAGATTCTTAATTTTTGTTTTCACAATTGCACAATCTTCCATTGTGAGACTATACCACATTTTATATAATCAGTTTCCTATTAATTAATGATAATCAGGTACTATTTTATCTGTCCAAATGCCCTGTGGCTCAACATGCTGTGACTATTGCCTGGCATAGAAAGTCTGATGACTTCAGGGCATGCTAAGTATTCAACTGCTTCTCTACTGTTACGAAGAGTTTTCCAACGAAGGGTTAAATATCTGCTGAATTTTGTTATTCTGCACATGGCAGAAACCTCTTACCTTAAGCACCATAAATAGTTTCTCTGAATATTATTGAAATGCTGCTGCTACCACAATGAGGAATTACGGAAAGCGTTGCCACAATTATTACATTACTCTTCTCTATTGATTGAGCTGCTGCAGACAATACCAGATGTAAGTGTGTGGAGAATGCCTGATAATACCCAAGAAATTTGTTTATAATCTTTTTTGGGGGTGGGTGTGTGAAGAAAGTGAAGACTCCGATGCTCATTGATTTTTAAAGTATTCCCTGATCAGGATCCAAAATGATAATTCCCAATGATCCCTAATTAATTACTTCAAGAGCTAGAGTTTTAGATCACTAACTAATACAGAATATACACAAACCTTCTTTTAGATTTGTCTTAATGGAAATGATTTGTATTTCATATACAATACTTTAAAATCCTTCCTATGCAAGAGACATTATTAGAAACTCTTTATTTAAAAAGCTAAGCATAAATTACGGAGAAGTGGCCTTGACTCTAAGACAGTTTAAATAGAAACAATCCAATAGGAGGGAAATGAGTCTACTTTTCTAAAATAAAGGCACGTTTTCCAAAAAACATAGGGAAGACTTTGCGATTCGGGAGAGCATCATCAGTTCTAACGCCTAACAATGGTGGGGAAAGTTGCTCTCAAATAGACTAGGAGCACAGAGTAAAAAGAAACAGCGTTGACATATAAGAATATTTCATTTTCACAGAAGGATGGGATTCTGGGAGTGTAAACGTTGTTACTAAAGAGGTAAGTCACAGGTTTTCAATTCTGTTTTTTTAAAGACTAAGACTGGGCTTCGGAGACAGTAGTACTCCTGGGCCTCTGACAGGCAAGGTGGTACAGTGCTCAGCTGTAGGTTGGGGATTAGGTAAGCAGGGGTTTGAGTTCTGGGGCCAAAGTTTCATAACTACAGCCAAATCCCTGAGCTCAGCTTTCTCATCCATTTTGGGGGATAGTTATCATGAACTTGGTGCCTGGGTGTTAGTACGTGGTAGCCTTGCACCTCCAGTCCAGTCCCTACAGTGGGTACGTCTTTGAAGCTTCGATTCTAACTTTTGATTTGCCCCATCTTTAAGGCATGTTCTGGCCTTGCAGTGGGGCATATGGTAAGATCTAGGGAAATAACCGGGGACGCTTGAGTTCTGGGAGGCCACTTGTCTCTCCAACCCTTTGGAAACATTCCTGGGGTGGTTTTATTAGGATTAGGAGAAGAACAGAAGCAGGGAAGGCTTAGTAACCTCTCAGAGGCCTCCATATCTAATTCTTTTGCTGTAGCTGGCCTCAGAGACCTTTTGTCCTCAGAGTCATAGGGCTGTTATCAGAATATTTCTTCTGCTAGGTCAAGATCAAACCATATGATAGAGAACATAAACTCAACATTGCTTGTTAAAACTCCTCTCTTTTATCTGGCCATATTTTTCTGAGCACCCAGAGGAAATGGTGAGAAACTGATGATCAGTTTATAGCAATTTAAAAGGGTGCTTTCCATGTCTAATTCCTACACTCTAAAGTAGGTATATACAGTAGGAACCTGTCAACTATTTTCTTATTTCTTTAATATGTAATAAAGAATAGAGAAAAATAGGGTAATGAAATCAAAGCTGCAGTTTGACTAGTTTGTATATTTATTATAAGGAATTCATAAGCTATCAAAAGCATCTATGATACATATAGCAGAATCAAAACAATATTCAAAGAATGCCCTTCAGAAAAGGTCAATGAAATCTAAGCCTATGGTTTAGAAATGGTAACAATGTACAGCGTCAATGAAAAGTTTGAGGTCATGGATGATTTTTAAAAGCACACGAAGTCCAAATAAAGGTCTGAAATAAATAATAAATAAATATAAGACTGCAATTTTTTGCATATATGATGTTTGGTCTTCAGGAGAGGAGATCACACCTGTCTTGAATATTTATGTTTGGCAGATATTAGGTACTTAATATGCTTAATGAATAAACTAGACTAATGTCAGAGTCTAAAAATTCTTGACAAATTACATTTATAATATTTTCAATGTGATAATTGCAAAACTCAGATCTACATCTTGAATGTCAAATGTCTCATGGTTGAGTGATAAATTTGAAAATAAGACAAAAGAATTTCTCAGTATTTTAGAGGAAAACCATAAATGTCATTCATAAAGTTGCTATCTATATAAAATACAGAATTTTGATTAAATATGTAACAAAAGATACATCTCATGATCATATTACTTACAATTAGCTAATAATTTGTGGCAGAGGCAATGAATTACTAATGTATCATTAGTAATAAGCAAACAAAACAAAGTCTAAGCTAGAATCATAATTATAGTCAAACGCTTGTACTATTCTTTTCCCTTATCTGTTGCTGTTTTCTTATGTTAGGAGCAAAGATAGGAACAAAAATAAAAAATACACCTTAACTAGTATGATTAGCTCATTTACTATCTGGAAGTCTTATAAAGTAATATTTTATTCTGAGTGATTCGTGCAAGCGATTTGGAATTAAACCTTTTCCTTGCACCTGTAAAAATGTGTAAATGATAGAACTGGCAGCATGATGATCACTTTACAGGGCAGGATTTCCTTCATCATCTTCAAGTCATTCAGATTTATGATCTAATCACCCATGGCTCTTTAACAGGATGCATTTGAATCTGATTAAAAGGAAAAACAAATAGCTGTATGGATTTATTAATAAAATGTGTCTGACCTTTTCACTTCTATCCCTCTTTCAGCATATTGCAAGTTTTAACCAGAAGGGAGTTTTGGGGTTTTAATCTTCAGAGTTGCTTCAGGAGTTCCTGCCTACCTACCGGTGTGTGGATGGTGGAGGGCTATCTCTTTCCCCCACTCTTTCTCTTTCAGGTTTAATTACTTCACCTACATCCTAATTCAGGTAAGTCATAAAGCTTAGCCTTTGTTGTAGGTCCAACAGCTGTCTTATGTCAGTAGCAAGTAAAATGTTCACAATGTACCGGAATGCTGCAAGACAGTTTATGGTGTTGCAATAAAAGGTAAATTGAATTTACAAAGATGCATTTGTCACTGATTAAAAACTTACAAAGTTAATTGGAAACACCGTGGAGGTGTTACCACACAACTCGAGGTGTAATGGGTGGCTCTAATTCAGCCTGGAGGGGAGTTGTGGGTCCCATTATGGCCTCACACAGTAAGACACCAGGCGATGCAGTCCAATTTAAGTGGCCAAGTAACACAGTAAAGAGCTCAAATATTTTTTTAATATGAGGTGAGCGCAAATTTACTCACGATTATTCTTGAAAATAGCTAGAGGAAATAGCTTTTGGTGTTACAGAAACACTGAATGTGCTGATCACATGACTTCCCCCTAGAAAACATATTTAAGTTTATTTAAAAAAAATTTTTTCCCATCTGTGATGGTTCTTGTTTTCTTGATGTTTACATTGGCAGCCCCACTTCTAAAGCATATCATTGGAGAAGAAAAAAACAAGACTGAAACGGCCAGCAATCTGAAGTGAGCAGGATTCTCCCGTGGGACCATGGTGAATTATCTCCACATAATTCACTTAACCTTTGCCATTTGGGGACTTGGGAAACGGAATGTATTTCTAAACTTGAGACTTTTAATTGCGAGTTTTAGTTTCCCCTCATCTAGCTCAATCTGAGAGATGATGATTGAAAAACAGTACGAGGAGGTTTTTCCCCTCTGGTGCGCATCCTGGATATAATTAAGCTGGTGGCCTCGGCTGGCCTTTGGATTCTGCAGACAGGAGTGAACAGTTAAGCCCTATGTGATGGGCCTGATGTGAACATTTAGTGTGTGCCTTGAATTGAATACAAGATTTAATTTTAGACTATTAATGTTGTGATTAAAAGGCAAGATGACTAATGATTAGTAATTAGTAAGTAATTACTTATAACTGAGTAATTGCCTTTGGTAAACTTATACCAGTAACCAATGGCAAATTACCCTAGGATCATAGAATTTTTAGGCTGGAGTCTAAGAGAGCATATGTCTAAATTCAAATTGTGTGTACTGAATTTTACATATATTTCATTCCTGTGTAATTTATTCTCTATACTTTTCAATACTCTTAATATTATGTACTGGTATTGTTTTAGTTGTCAGAGATGACAGTGACTGAAATTTTCATATGTATTTAATTTGTTACCTTAGCTGGATGGGCTGAGTTTGACTGATTCCTTCAGTCAACACAGGAGACCAAATAACCGTACAAATCTTTTTTTAATTCCTCCCTTCCTTCCTTCCTTCCTTCCTTCCTTCCTTCCTTCCTGCCTGCCTGCCTGCCTGCCTGCCTGCCTTCATTTATATATATTTGGTTTTTTGAGACAGGGTCTCACTATGTAGCCCAGGCTGGCCTTGAACTCACAGTGATCCTCCAGCTTCGGCCTCCTGAGTGCTGGGATTACAGGGTGTGCTACTCCACCTGGCTAGGATTCGCATCTCATATGTCCCAATTATTTACATATATATATATATATATATATATATATATATATATATATATTTTTTTTTTTTTTTTTTTTTGTACCGGGGATTGAACTCTGGACCTTGCCCTTGTGAGGCAGGGAGCAGAACCGCTGAGCTAAACCCCAGATCTGTTGTATGTCCAATTATAAAGAAGCTCTTTCTGCTGTGGCCATATTGCCACTGTATTCATGTGTCAAAACCCTAAAGTAAATATGCAGAGACAGCATATTTACTTGACCTTTGCTGATTTTCCAGAATTGGGAGACTGGCTGACATCAATAACTAATGAATACTAGGAACAAAAGTCAAGTTCAGCTAGGGATTTAGCTCAGTGGCACTGTGCCTGCCTCGCAAATGCAAGGTCCTGAGTTCGATCCCAGGTCGCAGAAAAAAAAAGAAAAAAAAAAGTCAAGTTCATTTCTGAGAATTAATGTGGTATGGTGGAAGGTACACAGAATTTGATATTTAAATACCAAAGTCTTCCCTGACAGACTTCCATTGACCTAAAAAGATCAAATTCTTGAAACCTTACCTTCTTTATCCATAAAATGGGAATAATACGTTTTATAGGGGTTATTGTGGGAGTAAATGAGACAACTGGAGAAAAATATTGGGCTCAGTAAATTGACATTCAAAGTGCTATTTATTAGTTACATTTTTACTTCTTCATATAACATCATTTCCAGAATTTCCATCAGAACCTCTCTTATAAAGTAATTACACTCACAAGCTGCTTGATGAACTTACTTGAATAAACTTGGAAAGATCTGTGAATATATATCACAGGACTCTGGTCCTTGGAGGACTCATTTGCACCTACAGTTACCTGTTCTGTTTGGAATTTTTTCATAACTACCAAGAAACGTTCTTCCTGAATTATACGTGTGGATTGTCAAAGGAACCAATCACTTTGCAACCAGAGAGAAACTAGGTGATTGAGGGAAATTCCAAGTTAAACAGTAGGAATTTTGCATAATTTCATAAGAATCTCTGAACAAATCAGAGCGGCCTTGCTGCAGGGAGGGCTTGCAGAAGAACCTTAGTTATTTATTGCACACCTTGAAGTATAAAGACAGGCAGCCGGAGGTACCCAGCAAAGTGTCCAACCAGCAGGGAGCTCCATCCTCCTTCTAATTCCTTCCACTTTCTATTAAGTCCCTTCTGTTTTCATCTTCTATCTGTGGCTTATTGACTTTTGTAAGGCCTTTGTTTTTAAGACCATCATTTTATTGATGCTGCTCATTAAGTAATTATAGTGGCAACCCAAATCCATTATTATATTTACAAGGTATCAACTCTCCAATGTTGTCAAATCTTGGCACATATTCCTAATGACATATGAGAAGAATTGGAATATTTTATACCTATACTATACTTCACAGAAAACAAACTTTAAAAAAACCCCACAAATTTTAAGCCTAGCTCTTTTTCTCATCAAGATTTTGGTCAAAGAATCAAAATGTTGTAAAATGGCCAAATGTTAGGATGAAACACACAAACTTAATGAACAGATCTCAAAATCTCTGTATTTTACCCTCTGAAATATAGATTACTCTTATCCTATTCTTTTTTATGAATAAAGAAATCAAGGTTATAAATGATTAAGGGACTTGTCTGAGATAATGGAAGCTGGCTAGGGAAGTACCTGGAATCTACATGAGAAATTCTTTTATAGAAATGTTCTCAGAGACCTCTTGGCCACAAAGGATAATGATTCTCAAAGGATATTGACAAGCAAACATACATGCTCATTTTGAATCTAAGAAAGCAGCATTGCTTTCTATAAACAAAATTAAATGTGAATATGAATGTGAATATGAATGTGTAGTAAAAATTCTGTTTTAAAATTTGTATCTCAACAAATCATTATCTTTTGAAAATATTATGAGGCAAGTGAAAAAAATAAGATGAATTATGGTTGGGAATAAAAGTCTGAACAATAAAAGCAATAAAACAAACGAGAATTAACTTTCCTTTATTTCTAAGTAAGGTTACTTCTGTTACCTCTAGTTTGAGACCAAGACCCAAGAGATTTGAAGAATTGAATGGCTTTATAATAACATTTTAGGTTGTCACACTGCCTCTTTTGACAAAAAAGTCAAAAACATTTCAAACAAATAAACCTGAGTTTCTTATTACTCTTAGAAAATATTAGTGATGCAAACATATTATTCAGTTGAAGCCATCTCTAGGCAGAGGAGCTGAACAGCTAAAAGATATCAGTATGTAAGTCATATTTTTCAGATAAGGGTTTTTCTTATCACCAGACTTTATACTACTGTATTTCCTTTATATAGCTAAATGTTTATGTTAGAGTGGAATCATCGTTGAATTTAGAAATTAGAGTTTAAATACCAGTAAAGGTGAGCAGCAGCTATGTAATTTGGGCAGTCTGATAACCTCTCTCAGTTATACGGGCCTCAATTTTGTTCATCTTTAAAATGGGTGGGGGGGGGTACAGGAGAGAGACTTGAGGAGGTGGAGAAAGGTATACAAGTAGTGTATGCTGAATCCAGAAGAGTGTGAGCTGGAGGGTGTCACGTTGGCAGTTTGAAATCGGCCACTGCGGAAGTACTGATACCATGGAAATTGGCACATGCTGTGACTTGGGTGCTCTCCCTTTCCAAGAGTTGGTTATTAAACATCCACCATCACTCCTCTCCTGTTCACAGACACTCCTTGAATAAAAAGCTCTACAGCCAGCCAAGTTTTGTAAGCATAGATTTAAACAGAATTAAGCAGTCCCTCCCTCCCTCCCTCTCTCCCTTTCTTCCTCTCTTCATTCCTTCCTCTCTCCCTCTTTCTTTTCTTCTTTTTCTTGCCCGATAAGAAATGTGATTCGTAAGGACACCAAGGAAGAAGAAGTACACATGTCCCACCTCCCGTTTTTGAGACAGAGTCTTCCTAGGTACTTCAGGCTGGCCTTGAACTCACTATGTAGCCCAGTCTGGCTTTGAACTCATGGCAATCCTCCCGCCTCAGCTCCCTAAATGCTGGGATTACAGGCGTGCCACCACATCCAGCATCAGATATATCTTTTAATCCTTCAAGTTCCATTTCTCCCTGGAACTGATCAAACCTTTCCTCATATCTCTTCTCTTCCTTCATTTTCGCTGAAATCTGTTTCTTCATTTATTATACAAGCAGCATGCAATATTTTTATATGAAATGATAAGAGAACACTAATATAGAAAGTAAAAGTGAAAGCCTTTTCCCTAGCAGGTGTTTTACTATAGATCCTCCCAGGTTTTAGTATGCTACTTTGTGCCATGAGCTTCCAGAAGGGACATTTCAAATTGTATTTGAACATAAAAACTCTTCTCTCAAACACCCATTACATAGTGAAGTGTATGAATATTCTTTGGAAGGCAGTTTCAGAAATAATGGGCTAATGGATTTCTAAGAAACCGTCAAGTTATAACATTATTCTAAGTGCCTTATTCTAAAGATGGCCAATGTTTTAGATACAGGATGAACAATGTATTGTGCAGAAGTCCTCTTTTTAGACAAGCTTGTAAAATAAGGGCAAATGATTCTATTGGCTTACTTCTAGGATGGTGAAGATTCCTATTGTTTTCAGTAATGAAATGCTTAGATCTTTTTGGATGATTATCTAGACATATCATAAGTACAGAGAATTTGTGAAATTTTAAGAAATGTGCTTTGTCCAAACCCAAAACGTACTAGAAACGGAGCCTGTATGTGGTGGCTTTTCAAGTTGGAAACCAATGACAGTTCTCATTAAGAGCTAAGAGTATTGGGCCGGGGATTTAGCTCAGTGGTTTCGCCTGCTGCACAAGCACAAGGACCTGAGTTTGATCCCCGGTACCAAAAAAAAAAAAAAAAAAAAAAAAGAACTAAGAGTATTTAAGGATATCTATACAGACAGATACAGAAGTAGGCAGACAGGCAGCTCTATTTATCAATCAGACAACTGATCGATCGATTGATTGATATAGATGTATTTTTAAAGATCTCAGAAAAAATTTTGGGATATACTAATTCTATAAAGCCTAATTTTTACTCCCACTGACCTGTTCACTAAGTTTAAATTACTTTTATAATACATTTGCAAGTTTGTCTATTTAACTAGTGTTAAAGGATGTTATAAAACTGTAATTCACTTTTATGGAAAATTTATCCAATCAGCCCTTTTAATTTATCGTCAGAGTCTTTTAAAGGTAGCTTATAGATAAATTGTGGTTATGGAAAACAGTTTATTCACTTAAGAAATATGGTATCATGGAGAATAATATGAAAATTTCAGCACCTTTCTCATACTAGGCTTATACTAGAGATCTTCATGTATGGATTGTGATAATTGCTATTAAAATAAGGTGTGATGTTAAAAGACTAAAGCAAAAGGCCAAGGGAGATGACAACATGGATTAAGGGAATTATCAAACTCTTATTCCAGAACACATAGATAAATCTTAAAGATCACCTTCTTTAAACTCACCCTGTATCTTACTGAAGTAAGCAATAAAAATCTTGGTCTGGTCTCAATGTGCTAACTGCTACTGCTGAAAGGGTGTTAGACTGAAAGAATCCAGTGGTGAGTTGTAAGTGACACATGCATGGAACTGTTAACAATTAACCTTTTTCTCCTTCTCAGAATTCACAAGGGACTCAGCCCACAGGAAACTAGACTCAGATTTTTTTTCTCCTTTCAGTTAGGAGTAAATGCCTTTTGCAGAAAATACTGCCTGCTGACCATATTAAAGATAAAGTTGGGCATAATTGAAAGTAACATCACTATCCACTGGATAGTTAAGTGTTGAAAGAAGTTGGTATGGATGGAAGCTTGAAAGACTTAAGAATGCATGGAATGAATAATGCTGAAATTCAGTTCACACCGAATAGGCAAATAAAGATATTATCAAGAAACTGTCAGAAGCAAGGATAAGCTAGGGTGATTTTCAAATTATTTTTGAACATTCCTAAGGGACAGATTATAAATTCTCTCTTATTTTGAGGACAGATGTACATGAAATGCCAGTGATACTGTGACAGAGACTCTTCATTTTTTTCTCCTTTTCCCAAAAGCAGTCCCAGCTTAAAGGAATTGGCTTCTACTATGAAAACAGAATTAGTTTCGCCAAAAAATGCTGAAATTAGCTGAATTCCTGGTAGTAAATAAAAACCATTCTTTGAAAGATCCATGTAATTTTGTGAATTACTGTAACACATATTGGGTAAACCATACATATTTACTGAGTTAACAGGGAACAAATAATAAATAGGGAACAAAGTTACAGGCAACTGTTTTCCAATATATGAATGACTTTAAAAATGTAAAGAGGTTCCTAAGAAAATAGAAAAAAGCATTGAAGAATAGCTAGATACTTTACACAAGCCCAACACAAATATTAATTTTAGCAAATTAACATTACTGTTCTTTATAATGAATACATAATTCCATCACACCTTAGCTGGTATGATATTATTGTATTTTTCTCCTTTAGTTTCAAACTCTTATTTCTACCAATGGTGGGAATCAACTTTAAAGGCATAGGGTACTTCTGAAATCTGGCTTCGGGCAGTAGGCAGCCCACCTCATGGCAGGACCAGGGTACTGCAGAAGGAGTTCTCACCTCAAAGTCTGCCAACACCATCCCCACCCCTCCACATCTGCACAGCATGTCCAGACACTTTCTCTCACATCTTCAGGCTCCACTTCCTGTTTGCAACCCTGTTTGCAGCCCTGTTTGCTCTGGTATCTGTGAGACTGTGGTTCTCACATGCTGTGGCCCTATGTCATCCTCGTAAGTGTACCTTCTATGACAAGTGGGCCAGACCCACACTCAGCCTCACTTTCCACTGCAGATTCCAAAAGAGCAGCCATAGGTGAGAATCTCATTCTTCTGTCTTTGGTTCCTAGTGCCCTCAAAGGGCTTTAAGCAGCTCATCTCTAAGGTGATGTTCTGCTCTAACAGTCTATGAATCTTGATTTTTATGGTGGTAGGATTCTATGACCTTAAGTAGTAACCACAAAATACAAAAGGTTCCTTTCAAAGGTCTGTCTGATATTTGATTGTCCAGATGGATGGAAGGAACAGAAAAGAGTAAGATATCCCTGAGAAGGTGACTGTGTCTAACAGCAGACATGGGTAGGTGACTGCACTCTAGGGCTCCTTTGGAAAGAACACGTGCCTACGCTGCCACCTCTGCAGGGCGCGAGGGTGTCAGGGCCTGACTGCTACCTGGGTCAGGCACTGAAAGATTATGATGCCCCCGCAATGTGGCATGTATTTCAAAATTAAGATATTTCTTTACCACAATATACTAAAATTTTACAGATATTAAAACAAACACTACAGGATGTTTTGTTTTCAAGTTTTCTTGACTGTAAAATTCTGTATGAATTCACAGAAGCTGAAATTTCTTCCTGCTACAGTAAGCAAGCATTTTTGCCTTCACACTAATATTGAGCTTGGGTCTAAAACTTTACTATTTATTTATTTATTTATTGGTACCGGCAATTGAACTTAGGACCTTGCGCTTGCATGGCAGGTGGCGGAACCACTGAGCTAAGTCCCTGTCCCCTTGCCCTTTATTTTTAATAAATCCCAACTTCATCAATCTATCCACCATCCAGGTGTGCAGAACCATGAGTTTAAAAAAGCCACACCCAGGCACACGCTACAAGTGCCCAGAATAACTCCACCAACATTTCTAGCCCTTTTCCATTCTGTGACTCAATGGCACTCTCATCTTTTCTAGGGATTCACTGGTCACTTCTCTCAGTGATTCCAGAAATTCCTCTCCAGGCCTAGCCTGGATGTTCCCAATTCTCCTTTTCTTCCCTGAGCTCACATCACCAATTTTTCTCTTAAGTTCTATAATATTCTCTCAGCCATGTAACCCACAAACTTTGAACTAATTTTGACTCCTCTTCTTTTCTTTTCTTCTTCGTTATTTAATGAGCAGTGTTTGAAATCCTTTTATGAGCTAGGTATTATGCTAGGAACTGGAGATACCAGTGTTGCCTTCAGGAAAGCTGCAGGGTGTTTGAAATATCTCTTCCTTCTTACCTCTTCCATTCTATTATCTCAGTTTCTGTTCCCTTGGCCTTGGACTGATGCTATGTTGTGCTGATGCTGATCTTTTAATACGCTTTTTGAATGGGACTGCCAGATTGATCTTCTTGAAACACAGGTGATCATGTCATTCCTTTGCTCAGAAATCTATGGTGGCCCCCCATTCCCTACTGAGAGGCAGCCCATGGTAGAGGGAAGAATACTGGGCCAACAGCCAGGAGGCTGAGTCCTGGGAGAGCAGTGGCCTGCAGTGGGAATCAAGTAAATTTCTACCCCTGGCTCTGCTGGAAGTTCACTAATTTCTCTGGATCTTTGTTTCATTTTTGGTAATAGTAGGTAGGAATGGTGAATTCTATACCCTTTAACCTTCTATTTTCTATTTATTGTTTTATTTTCAGAGTCTGTTATAGTTTTGATCGAGAATGTTCTCATGTGTGTGGAAGGTGATTGGATCATGGGGTGTTACATTCATCAGTGGATTAATCCACTGGAAAGTTCAGACCTGAATGTATTCCTAGAAGCTGGGGTCTGGTTGGAAAAGGTGGGCCACTGGGGGTGTGACCTGGAAGGGGACATATTCCTCCCAGGTCCTCCCTTCATGCTTGGCTTCCTGTCTGCCATGACTTGATCATCTTTCTGCCACTATTCCCCTCTCCCATGGCTGCTTCTGCCTTGGAGCCAGCTGACCGTGGATTATAATGGAGCCAAAATAAACCTCTCCTCTTTTAAGTTGTGGGTATTGGGTACTGTGCTCAGTGATGAGGAAGTGCTGAGACAGAGCCCTGCCCTTCTCAGATTCCGGGAACTTCCAACTTTGAAATATTTTTTAGTATGTGTATAGGAAATTTCTAAAGAAATGGAAGGAAAAATTTCCAATGATTTTTCTTTTTTAAAAATGCTGCTGGAAAAGCTCTTTTTATTTATCACTAGAAGGAGAAGGGTTAGCAATTCTCTGTTCTCTTCCTTCATGGTGAGAAAATAATTACTGGTGTAGCCCTTAGCAATTACACACACTCAGCTTTTCCTGAAGTTAGCCCAGGTACGTCATATGGGAAAATCAGGTCAGCTAAGGCTGAATGTTGTTTCATTAATCAGAATGCTTACAATTTAAATCTTCAAACACAAGCTCATCTTCTGGTGCTCAGCAAACATTAGGGCAAGTTGGAAAAACAATTGCACTCTTTCCCAGGTTAGGCTCTGGCACTGACCTTTGTCACAATGGTTGTCCTGCACCACCCAGTGTAGGAATACTAGTGATTCATCCTATTTTGAAGAGGTTTCAGCTGTAATATGCCAAGGCCTGTTTTCTATCACTCAACAATTAAGGGGCAGAAGTGGCAAATTTGGTATTTTTAGCCTTTAGAGCACTGATATTTAAAAGTAGCTGTTTTTCCACATTAAGCAAATATGGTTGTGAATATACTTGGATTTATATTAGGGGAAAAATCGTGTGATCTCAGAACAGATGTATGCGAGCCCGTTGATGTCCCCCCTCCCTTCTTGGAAGAGTCTATGACAAATCTGTTGTTGAGTTATGGTCATCACAGCCACATAAGGAACAGCAAGGAAAAATGATAGTCCATCATATATTACCATGATGTTCCCATGTTATTCAGGGTGATTATACTGATTCTAGAGGTATATCATATTGACTATCAGCTCGAGTCATACTCACTGCGGTGCCCCCTCTGTGACCTCTGCAGCTATAGAGTCTGCCTGCTGGCTGTGTGGGGGTCCTGTGTGCAGAGAAGAATGTGATAGGGAGATAATGAAAAAGGTTTCTCAATCTTTCATTACATTTGCAATTGGGTGCTTGATTTTTCACTGCAATTGGAAGTTTTGGTTAGAATGAAAATAATATAATAGGTTAGGAGCCCATTATAATTTATGTAGTTCTTAATTATTTCTTTGCAAGATTATGCCTTACAAAACTATCTATGTTCACACTGTTTTGAAAATTATTAATGAGCAGAATATAGTTAACTAGATCATTTTAGTGGCTCATATATATATATGAATAAAAAGAGTTCTAAGAATTTTGTGTTTGCCCTATATTTTTCATTAGTCTGATTTTCAACAACAAAATTTAGACTATGCATTTAAAAAAGAATTCTAGATATATTTTATTGTAATTTAGATATTTTCTCCTCAAATAGGGTATTAGCATTCTTTATTTATTGGTTGAGTTAACATTTGCAAAGTACTGGGAAAGGTGCCTGTCATATGCTAAATGTTAAATAGAATAAATAAATAAAAGCAAAAATTAATTAAAAATAAAACTCAGCAAAAACTCACATACCTTTGGCATTATAACATGTGCTGGCTCACATGTGAAAATTTAAACCAATTGATAGGAGTCAATATGTTTAAAAACAAATCTATTTTATACAAATTATCATTCATGTTTATTCAAGAAAACGTATGCAAATACAGTTTAAAACAAAATTCCACTGCTCAGCGAAAATCATCTTAATATCTTGTACCTTTTTTCAGACTTTCCTTCTGTGAATGTATATATCTAAGATACATGTATAAAATTAAAAACATAGATGTATGCATAGTAAATTACTTCTTTCAAGATATACATATATGTACATATTTTAAACATATTTTGGGTAGGATATGTTTTTCTCACTCATTTAACAAATCTTCAAAAGCACTTGAAATTATTGGCATGCTGATAACCATGTGGCAGGCCCCGAGCTCTGTTTTCTACATGCAGTATTTTGTCTGGTGCTTACAACTCTGAGGTAGCTACCATTATATCTATCAGTAGAGGAAAATCTGAGGATTACATGAAGGAACATATCAAGGCCACACAGCTGGTGTCTGACCTGGAATATCAATCCATTGTGCTTTGAATCATTCTAGATTTTTCACGCTGGACATTTCTGTGGACTAGGATAATAATTTATTACATTTATAATATTTAGGGGAACATCTTCATAAAAGGTACATAAATCAGTCATCATGAGCCACAAACTATATTCAACACACTTTCAGTACTTTGATACCTAGGTTACCAGCTGAGATTTTTATAGTGTGAAAAATCAGTTTTTATCTAGTTCTGCTTCTAACCAACTTCATGATTTCCTTGTAAACATAAGTCACTGTGCTTCTATTGGTTTCTCTTTTCTTAGATGAAACTAGAGGGGATTGAGCCAAGAATTATTTATTCACCTACAATCTATTGAACATGTTTGGAAAGACAAGTTAGACACTGAGATAACAAAAGAAGTAAGATCTAACCTCTGTCTTTAGGAGCTCCCTTGGTGGTAGAATGAAGACCTCCTCCTGCATTTCTGGCTCTGAAACTATAAGGATGACCAGCCTATTTCAACACTTTATTAGAGAAAATCACAGTGACAGTACAGTGTTAGTCATTGGCCCATTTTGGGGGGTAGGATATGTTTTAGAATTAGCTTATTATATAGCTACAGAAATCATTTGAGCTTTGCAGAATTAAAAAATTGGTTTCTTTCCTTCCATTAAAAAAATAAAGAACAACTAGATAAAGATTGAATTTAGTACATATAAAAAATTGTGTTTTTTTTCTCTGTAAATGATATTGAAAAGTCTTTAGATAAATTGTTGGCAATAAAAGCATCAATTGCCTTTCAGGGTTGGGCCTGTAACTGAGTGGTAGAATGCTCAACATGGGCAAGGCCTGTGTTCAATCTCCAGCACTAAAATCCAAAACCAAAAAAACCTCCTCGCCTTTTAAATTTCTAAGGAAAATATTTGTATAGGGGAAAAGGTCAAATCTTATTTTGTTGTGGCAGATTAAGATGCACATTCCGGAAGAGAACATTCCTACTTGATAATTTTATTGACATGCTGCTTCAGGCTACAAAGAGTTTGCATGTAACCTTACTTTCTAGGTAAATAAGATCATAAACCCTTTTCACTGGCTTAGGAAATAAAAATCTGCATTTTAGATGTCTACACATTGCTAAATATCCATAGTCTATTGACTGGGACAGCCTACATCAATAAACTTCCCAATATAAGCTTCAAAATACTTTGATAAATAAAGTAACCAAATTTGTATTCATTTATTTAATGTGAATGAAGTAGTTGTATGATTATTATACAGACTGAGGAATTGACAGTGTTCACACTCAATTTGAATAGAGAGAGACAGATCTGTGGAGAGGAGGAGAAATACAGGCACAGAGAGGGTGGTAGGCTTAATTCATGTTTCTATGTGGATGATTTTGTTTACATGGTGCTCTAAGTCCTCAGGAATGGTATCCAAGTTGGGTCTCACTCATCTACTGATGAAGTAAAATCCAAAAAGCAGTCATCACTAGGACTCCAGGTCTTGTTTGAGGGCTCTTTTTCACTACAGCACCTTGTAGGGACTAGTGGTTGTATTTTTTTCTGGGAGGAGGCAGGAGGACAGGCCCAAATGGGCTCTATTTAGATCTTTACAGTTCAACAAAGGGTAGAAAAGGTAATTGTGATATTACCCAAAATATCTGCTAGTAACTCAATCATCAGCTATATTAGGCCAGAAAGCCAAAAAGGACAAAGTCAATGTTAACTAACTTTAAAAGTCAATGACACATGAACTATAAATGTTTTAAAATACATGAGAACAATCACAAAATAATGAATTCCGAGTTCTAATTTGGAAGATCTAAACTTCATAGGGACCCTGTGAAAACTAAATTTGCAGGTCACATCATGTTGATTAGATTTGATCCTGAGCTGCAAAGTCCTTCAATGAACTTGTACATAATATCACGATGATTCTGTTTTAAAGAATAGTCACCATATTTTGTGAGTATGCAGGGAAGAAAAATACTATCTTCTATTCTTGGAGTGCCTTTTCCTCTGGTGGATGCATGTGTTTCAGATCTGACCTGTAGCTGAGGGGAATACGGGTCCCAGTGAGCCCCACAATAATGGGGGGCACACAGAGATAAACCACTCACCTCCTCTTTTGATAAAAAAGTGATTTGCCAGAAACCATTCACTTTTTAGGTATTTTTAAAGAATAAATAACGGCTTTCAATCTTAGGTCTCTGCATTTGGAGATTTATCTCAGGGTTAGGCAGAGATGATAACCCTCTGCTAGGCTGTCTCAAGACTCTTATCTGCCTGATTTTATTGCTGAGTCTGCCTCTTATTTTCCCCAGCTGGGTCATCTTTGCTCAGGGGAGATTTTCTTGGCTAATGTCAGTCAGGAAGCTCTTGTTTCTGAATAATTAAAGCCCAGCCCACATCTCCCCTAATCGACAAACCTCAATGATTATAATGAAAGACCTTCCAATATTTTAAAACCAGAGTGGCTCTGAGCCACTGAGTGCCAGGAAGCCAATGAGAGACAGGTGGATGGATCACCTGACACAGAGCCTGGCAATAAAAGGAGAACTAAAGGAGGTGAAATAGGTGGAGATAAAGGTGAAAGCATTTTTATTACGAGGCAATCTATCATTTTAAGGAGGAGAGAGCCCTAAAGAACAATGGAACTATGCAGATACTGTGAATTTGGCTGAAGAAACAAATGTGACTCTACAATGGTGTTGTCATTTGACAACATCTATTTATTGAACCCAGCCGCAGAAGCCCTGTCCTAGGCATTATGCCAGGGCTTAAATTACACAGACACAGATTCACACTCCCTCCTTCCTGTATCTGGTAGGGAAGGGAAACAGGGGAGAGATGTTTGCTTCCGAAAATTTCGTAGTATAGCTAATCACAGAGTCTACTGAAATGATTTCACAGTCTTCAATACTACTTCCCGTCAAGGAAAGAGGACTCCTTCCTGATTAAAAAATTAATACGGTTTCACAAAGTACAGTGAAGAACCAAGGATGAACAGGATGAACCGAAGATCAGATAGCACCTCCTTTATGCTAAGACAAGCTGTCCACATCCTTTCAGGTCCTTTTGCATGGGGAGCACTGTCTGCCCTGCCCCCGCCGCTTCTCTTCCTCACCCTGCCCCTCGCCTCCGCCTCCGTTCTTAACTGGAAAAGCCACCTCCTTCCCACCCCAGGACTTGGTTTCCTTCACGCCCTAGGAGCACAGGTGCACTAGCAAGAGAAAGTCAGGGCTGGATGAAAGCTGCTTCTTACCGTGGACCCTGAGGGGCTGGTTAAATCCTGCTGGGAAATGTCCCTACACACTGTCCCAAGCTCCACATGCTCAGTGGACCAGAGGCTCACTTTTGGGTGACTAGGTTCTCTGTGGGGGGCGCAGATTACTCTTCAGAGTGCTATGCCTCGTATTCACTTTTACTTTGTATTAACTTAAGTAAATCAACACCTACTGCGGGCAAAGAGACTTGGATGCTGGTGCAGAACAACCCAGAGATGCGGAGATGCTCTTGAGGGAGAGGAGGCGAACAGGACTCGCTTAGGAGGAAAGGTGAGGGAGGTGCTGGGACTCCACCCTTGTCTGTGTGAGCTTGCCACAAGTGCCGCCTTGTGGGAGACTTTGGATCCCAACACACTCCTCCACTGTTGAGAGGTGTTTACGTTGTGCTGTTGCTATACTGTGAGGGGCTAAATCGGGCAGCCTCTCCAAATTCCTATGTGGAAGCCCTCATCCCCAGGGCTTCCGAATGAGTACTTGGAGACAGGGCTTCTAAAGAGGTGATTGAATTAGAATGGGGCCATGAGGGTGGGCCCCAATCCAACCTGACTGATGCCCTCCTAAGAGGAGATTTGGGCACACCCCAGGGATGTTTGCTCACAAAGGAGAGACCATGTGAGATGCAGTTAGAAGGTGGCCATCTGCAAACTGCGGGGAGAATTCTCAGGATAAACTAGCTCTTTCAGCACCTTGATTTTGGACCTCCAGCCTCCAGAACTATGAAAATACATTTCTGTTGTTTAAGCCACCTGGTTCATGGAATTTTGTTATGACAGGTCAAGCAGATTAATGCACATGCGATTGGCAAAAGGTTCCCAAGTTTCTGGAGTCGTTTTTGAGTCCACCTAATTAAACAGAGCTCCTGCTTTCTGGTTGCCTTCTCTGTGCTGGATGTTGTGTGAAACACTTCTTTCCCTGTGTTATCTTGCTTTACCGCTAAGCTGAATCCTATGAAGCCCTTTGGAATCAGGGCTATCTAAGAATTACGATAGTGGTGTGATGTTGTTTTAAAGAAAAATTAGAAGTAATTTTCTTTATCTTCTTAGTTCTATTTGGTTATATGTTAAGAAAATACTAATTTTCTGGGGACAGTAGCACACATGTATAATCCCAGCACATTGGAAGTCTAAGGCAAGAGGACTGTTAAGTTTCTGAAGAACCTAGCAATTTTACAAGACCCCGTCTCAAAATGAAAAAAATATTTAAAAAGGCTGGGGATGTATCTCAGTGTAAAGGCCCTGAGTTTAATTTCCCAGTACTGAAAAAACAAAAACAAGACAAAAACAACAAAACAAAACACCCCAAAACCAAATAAAAGTAGACATTACTAATCTAAGGACTACTAACAATTTAATTTACCAAAATACTTAAACTAACCTCTGTAATAGTGGCTGTTAGCAGACAGTTGTACCTTCCAATGCCATTTTTGGGGAAAAAGACAGTGGAAAACATATTTGTAAATGAAAATTAATTGCTATAAATTACTTGGAAAGGGAGAAATGTCAAGTTGATGTAACAAATATTGACCCATGGATTTACAACTATATAATAATTTGGTACCTGGTTTATTTCTTGAAGACCTAGCACATTTCTTGTTTTTTTCTCTGTTATATTATGTGCACATGACATTTTAATAATCAAGCAAAGAATGTATGCACCATTTAAGTCTTTGTTGTCTAATTAAAAACTTTTTATGCATAGCAATTTGTCACCATTTTACATTATCACCAGAACTCATTTCTCATAGAAAAAAATTAGCATCAGTTTAAAAGAATATTTCTTTAATCACTGGTTCTGATTGTCAGTGGTACCATTTTGTAGATAGTTTTTAGCTGACTAACAAATCTTTTATTTTATTGGCTGTCTCATTTTGCTCTCTTGCATATTTCACATTTATGGTCTATTCAGACATTCTCCTGTTTTGTTAAGTAGGAATCTGTGTGGTCTTTGATGTAAGACATAATTTATTTGACAAGAAAATATGAGTCTGTGCCCTGAATCCACATTTAACTGATGGATTGAGAAATTTAAAAATTGCAACAAGATAGACTTTCCTTCAGATTGCTATACTGTTTGCATTTTGCTAATCTATTTGGCAATGAATTTGCATATCTGTGTCTATTTATGAATATACAGAGAAACATACAATCATGCAACTGTACCCATGTGCAGTTTTTCTATTTTATTAATAGCAAAGAACTTTCACTTTATGAGTCATTGATGTTCCCTGTTAAAAAAATTTACAGAATTTTTTACCTGAAATTAAAATCAAGATATTTATTTTAACTTAATATAGATAGTTATAGCTTTATAAAGTGAGTCATAATGTCTTCAAGTCTATGCTGCTCTCGCTTCAATCTAATAAATGCAAGTTCTGTTAGCATTTCAAGATTTATATATTTTATACATTCTCCCAAGTCTATATTCTGGTAATTGGAAACTTACTTGTAGCTCATTCCTTCTGCTCAAACTGCTTGTCAATTAACCTTTGCAAAATGAAAGTTTTAAAAAATATGACTTTCATATTTCAATTCTGTTCATGTTCAATCATCCCAGAATGTAGAAATGGAATAACACTTGGGGGTCTGCAGTACTTTTTACATATCATTTAAGGTTTGGAACATCCCTTTGATGTTCAAATATGACTTCCATTTATATGCAATGGATGAGATTAAGTGGTTAAAATTATTTGTGCTGGGCATGCCCCTGCTTTGTTTAGGTATGAATAAAATATGAAATACTTTTTTAAGAATATGAACCACTTCCATTGATGTCCTTACATCTTATCTGGGATGTACTAGGCCGTACTAAATAATGGTGAGGAAAACATGGGTCCTAATGTACTATTTGAAATCTACTCTTTGGTGAAGTAGGTGAATTACTGTCCATCTTGGACTATTGACTACACAATGGGAAAAAAACTAATAACTTCCAAGAACCACAGAGGTGAAAAACAGGAAAAAGCCTAATGCTTCACCTTTAGTGAAAAGGATGGAAAAAGGCAGTCATTGGTAGGTTGAAAATAGCTACTGAGCCTGATTTTGAAGAGGCTGGGGATACTGTCTCATAGTATAATAGCTAAGTAGCTGGTTTTGGAGAGGCTGGGGTTACTGTCTCCTAGCATGGCAGTTAAGGAGGGGAACAGGTCCCTCTCTCTGTCCAGATGCATTTCTTAGACCCTGTGAGCTAGAACTCCTGCTTCTTTTTTGATGTTTATTTGAACTCAATTGCCTACTCTGGTAGAGAGGAGTACGTGTAATCATGGATGTTAAAACCCCAATATTTATCCCTGAGAAAGAGAATGGTAAAAACATGACCTTCATGTTCTTGAGAACATCTCTGCATGAAGTTGGATGTTATTTATGTGCCCTTTGCTTTCCTCAATCTCAGATTTATTTCCCCATAAACAAAAAGTTGTCTTTCTTGAAAGATCATCCCCTCCACTTAGAAAATCCACTGGATCATATTTGAACCCCATTTAATAACCACCCCTATCCTTTGGGAAAATTTCCAAGCTTTGCTTAATCTCTACATTTTCTCCACCCAGAAGGAGAGAATAATGTAGCACATGCATGTGATCTCATTTTCACTTGTTCCTTTCATCTTTGTTTTCTTCTCTCTTATTCATCATTGAAAATTACTGGAATTAAAATCCAGTAATCATTTCTCACCCTCACAATATGTGAGGTAATACGGGTTTTTAGGATGTAATAGAACTAGATTTGACTCGGGGTACTACTATACTAATACTACTGCCGCTGCTGGGCAGGTTCAATTTCCCTTATTAAGTCTTAATTCCCCCACATATAAAACCTACCTGCAGAATTACATGAACAGAAATAAAACTTTTAGCACAAGGCTGACACAAAGTAGATACACAAGCAATGCTATTTTATTAAAAACACAGTATAGAATAGAAGTTCAGGACATGAACTCTGAAGACAGCCTGGGTTTATAGATTGGCTCCCCCAGTGTGATATGAATGTAGTACTTAACTTCCTGGGATGATGATAAGTGGCTTCCTAGGATTTGTGTGAAGATTAAATGAGTTAATATCTGTAAAGAACTTAGAATAGTGTCTGGCATCTCTTAAGCATTATTTAAGTATAAGATATTATCATTTTCTTCTTTTTCCTCCTATGACCCTGATGCTATGGGTGTAATTATTGTTTGCCAAGGACTTGAAGCAAAGTTGACTTGGAGACTTGCTAGTGAAGTATAGCCCTGCTTGGCCAATTTTCCAAGCCATGCTTTGTTGATAGCACATTAAATTTTCCTGAGAGATGGAAACATGAAAGGCACATTCTATCTACTCTGAGCTACGACTGAGAGAAATGTTGATGCAGGGGAGGAAAAGTAATATCTTTTGCTCACTTATCACCAGGTTCATGCCTGAGATCTGTATAACAAAAGACAGACTAACAAGAGAAAAGTGTACTGATTTATTTAGTTCAAGTTTTATGTGACACGAGAGCCTTTGGAAATGAAGAACCAAAGAGACAGGGGAGAAGTGGACAGACATGCAGAAGTCGGATTGGAAAGAGGGGGCGTGATCTGATGGCAATAAACTGGGGGACTTAGGAAGCCCTGGTTATTCAAATTCTTCTCAGTGTCCCTGTGTCTTCATAGGCAGAGACATTCCTTTCTTCTTGGTATAGGGAGGATATTTCTGAAATGAGAGTCATATGAACCGCCTTAGGAGAAGTTCAGAGAATTTTTTTGTTTTTGTAGTATGCTCCAGGGAAGATAGGCAGAGACCTTCCTGCTTCTGCTGTTTTATTGAATGTCAAGGTGCCATATTTGCAGCTGAGGGCCCTGAAACCTATGTGTGGCCTTTGTTAGGTAGATTGGTTGGCTATAGTTCACAATAATTATTACTCATATGGCCGAATTTAAAGAAGGAAAGCTCCAGGAGTGAACTGTTGAGTACTGAGTTCTGCATCTATCAATACTCAAAAATATGAAAAGTGAATTATTTCAGCAGTGAAGTAAACTACAGTCAACAGTTTGCTCATTTAGGCTGGAATTGAGAGTCAAATGAGATTCTAGTGAAAACAGTTGAGAATGAAATCCAAGATTAATTTTCTTTTTATATGAATGAAAAAAGAGACCATTTAAAAATGTAACAGTGATGCATGTATTCTGCTTGGAGAGAACAAAACAAAGGTAGGGGAATTTACCAAGCAACTCCTGGGGCCGGTGATACATAAATTATGTGGACATTTCTAAACACAATTACAGATAAAGTAACAATAATGTATACAGCATAGAGCTTGGGAATTCGAACTAGTTATTCTCATTATATCTTGCCTAAGCATCAGTATGATTAAAGCAATTGATCTTTCCTTTATCATTTCATCTTTTTATTCTTCAGTAGCCTCTTATAATCTTTATTCATTGTTATAAACCAAGGCAGTGTCTTGACTTCATAAAACCAATACCTTTTTTTCATTGCTTTTATTTTAGAGCTAATTTTGGCCCATGATGGATTGCTGAATGGTTGATTTCCTCACACTCCTTTTAGCTAACCTTTCTTGACAGGCTCTGGATTGTTCTACCTAGTAATTTGTTCCACAATAATGGCTACTGTGAGATGTCTCCTAGTTCCCTTATTTTTAACAAGGATGCTTAACACCCTCTGTAGGTGAGAATATGCAATTACAGCTATAAAGTGTTCCCAGGGGATTGCTGCTCACAGATGCCTGGAGAATTTTTGCAATGCAACTGTTAAATGTAATGAAAACAAAGAATCAGATTCTCTAAACATCCAGTTCAAATAAAATTTTAATTAAAAGTTATGAAGGCATTTTATTGATTAACAATCTTAGTAATTAAAGAGTGTGGTTGACATTTTTTTCTAGTTGGATTTGTCCTTCCTTTGAGATCTCTAATTGTTGTATGGTTTTACATTTATTGATAACTTTGTTTGATGAATGCAGATGCCACCTTTTATGGCCGTCGTTGACAGAGTAATCATATTGTGAGAAACACCAGGCTTATGTAGTAACAGCTGTTGCAGTTATCCATGCTGACATCCATCGGGGAAATGTGTTTGCTGCTATCATGGGTACACGATAAATGGAAGGTGCACTAAAGCACAAGCTAACATTTTGAATATTCTTACAATTCTGGGAACTTTATTGCATATTACAAGCACTTTGATCTCTGTCCAGTACTTAAGTCTTAATTATCAGACTAATTGCACAGACTATGTTCATTTTCAGTGGTAATCCTTTTGTGATTAGCTTCTGTGTTCAATAACTGACTTATCCTTTAATTAAAAGGACTATTAACCTTAAGGCTGCTGCTGTGTCTTGGGATTAACCCATCCAGAGTTAATGTTTAATATCATTGTAAAAGCTTTTGCTGAAAGGTGTAGCATAAAAATGTGTAGAGGGAAACCCATGGAATGTATCTCACTTTTCTGATGTGCAAAAAAGCTCCGCTGAGGGTGAGGGTTTTAACACCTCCTTGTAGATTTAATTTCCTAAGGGCCTACCTACCTGTATAGCCACTGGATTAACCCTTTGAACTTTCTACTCCTTTACAGGAAGAGTGCACTTACTTTAGGATAAAACAGATTTCTCTGGATTTTCAAAATCATTATATGTGTACAGGGTTAGGGTGCTTAGCTGTCAGGGGTCTAGAATAGAGATTTTTGTTGTTACCTTTACAAAAGGCAAACTTTTTTTGCTATTGATTCCTTTGGAAAGGTTCACAGCATCTTGAAAATAGACATTACAGTAGGAGCTTTATCCAAATTCCAAGCAGCATTGGTCAAAGTAGGTAAAACTTAGTTTACAGGTAACTAGTAAAATGATGAAGGAGCAGATGTGGGGAGAATCAGTACTACAGGGTACGGAGTGTGCCAAAAAGCCAGATGCAGGTGCTGGAAGCACTCTATTTCTCCTGCACTTTGGCATCTGGGTTCTACAATGAACATTTTCCCTAATGTGTCCCATGTGCTGGCTCTGCGGCTGAGCTGGTCACAAGGGACAAGGAAGAGAAATGGTTTCTCGATTCTCCTTCTCTTACATCCTTGTCTCCCATAGGCAGAGCCTTTCATTGATTTTTCACCCGTGGTGTCTTCGTATGTAAAATGCAGGCTGCAGGGACTGAGGGCTTCGGAGTGCCTTTAGTCTAAGGCTCTAGTGTAGCAGGTGATCCAGTAAATCTATTCTGTCTCACCTCTCAAATTTTACTTCTATTAATGATGTGAAAGACTAGCCTGACAAGGAAGTTCCTTCAATAGTAAAAGTTTTTTAGGAATTTGAAATGAACGTGAAATATTTACCAAGTAAGCACTGGATTCTGGAAGAAGTATTCTGAGGCAAGCTGGTGAGATCACATCTTCCAGGGCTTACAGTCCGGCGAGCAGGATCTTACCTTTTTCCCCATGCTCATTGCTAGGGGCAGTACCATAGTGAGGAATTGGCCGTCCCTGAATAGACTGTATTCTTCCTTGGGTTAGAATTCACTGGGTCTTTTGTCCTAAACAATAACTAGGGAGTTTGCCTGTGATGAGTGGAGCTGACATGACTTTACCAATGTCAATGGGGAGGGATTCTACACAGGTGGTTTAGAATATTGCCTTTGGCGATGGATCTGTTCAGTCCTAGCTCCACTGATTACCAGCTGTACAACTGTAGACAAGTTACTTCTCTTTGCGAAGTTTGGATTTCTCAGCTGTAAAATAGGGATAATATTAGTGTTATCATAAGAAAAAATGGGATGGCATGTATGAAGGACTTAGCATAATACCTGCTGCAGAGTGTTTAGTGGTGGCTATCATCACTCATGTTTAAGTTTCTGTATCTTGGGAGACAGCCAGGTATATAAGAAATTAGCTGGAGTATATTACATAGCACATGTATGTTGATAATTCTTTCTTAGACTTCTGGCCTGCAGATACTCCATTGATCTTTGTAGGAGCAAATGAAGTAAGATACTTGACCTAGGATGAAACCAGGTTTGAGGTAGGTGTATGGCTTGACCAGGTTTGACTGTTGTAAATGCAGTGCTTAAAACCCAAGCCAGACCATCCATGCACCATACTGCTAGCAATTCCATTAGGGTAGAAAAGGGCCGGGGATTTAGCTCAGTGGTTCCAGTGCCTGCCTCACAAGCTCAAGGTCCCAAGTTCGATCCCTGGTACCAAAAAAAAAGAAAATTCATTAGAGTAGAAAGAAGCACATGAATTAGAAGGTTTAATTCTTTTCATGTTTTCTTGCTACTCACAGTTCAACAATTTATCTCCTTTCTATTCCAGGCATTAAATTCTTTTTCTAAGTAGAGTGTTTTAAATGTGTTTATTAATTATATATTCAACATATAAAATCTATGCCCATTTCTTATCATTAAAGGATGCATTTATGTAAAATTTAAAAACCTACCCTACTGCCAACAGGCATTTGAAAATATATCTCACAAGAGCATATAAGGTAAATCTGCATTTAGGAGAGAAATTTTAATTGTGAATTTAATTTCTATGCAAATATGCATTAATTATATGATATTAATTTACATTAATTATGATTTATCAAATCTCAGATGCCTGGGAAGGAAGCCACCAATGACAAAGCATAATATGAGTTTCAGTATTATGTATGTATGTATGTATGTATGTATGTATGTATGTATGTATTAGGTGAAATTAAAACAGTGCTGTGATTCCTATGCTATTGCTAAGGGGCATACACGAAGGCGGGTAATCAAACTGTTCACCATGTTGTTCATAAAAGAATAATGGACCTAGATAGAACTGGATATGTCCAAGAGAACATCCTAAGATGATTTATTGGTCCTAACAATTTGGGGGCTAGGAGTAGGAGGGTGGAATGAGTTGAGCCATGTATATAGGAAAATGGGTGGTAGCTTTAGGAGAATAATCTACCCCTACAAAATTAAAAGTGTATACATAGAGATTTAGCTTGTAGAATCCACCTCTGCTTCAGTCTTTCATCCATATTATCTTAACTATAGATGAAGATACTCTAGATGTTTTTAAAATAAGTTGCAGTTTTGCAATAAAAGACCTGTCTCAAACAGTGCAGGAAAGTAGGCGCAATCACCCTTATTAAAGAAAAAGAGCTACCCAAAGTGAATGTTTAAAAGGGTTGTCTATCATGTTACCCAAAGGGGTGTGTGCACAAGCGCAGCTTGGTTTGCTGGCACCAACTTCTTCCTCTGCCCTGTTCTCACCTCTCTGGTGTAGGAGTGAGGAGGAACAGGGGAACAACATCATTTCCTTGTGACTCCAGCACTCAAAGTTGGTTGCAGTTGGTGATCCTGCCCATGCACATTCCATGTCTGTCCTCTTTCCATGGGTTTCTGTCTCTTCTCTCTGGATCTGCCATCCCAAAATGGGTCTCTTTTGTGGGTGCTGAGGGTGCTTCCCCAAGTTCTTCCAAGGCTGACAGTGTCCTCAGCTGAAACATCCCCTGGAGGAGTCAGAGCCTTCTGTGCCTTGGCCACCTTGCCCCCTTTCTCTCCCAGCCTCTGTCCCAGGCTGCCACTCAGGCGCATCCAGCTGGGGGCCTTTCAGGCTGTCTCCCGTCTCCTGCATCCTTTCAGCATGAGGGACATACCTGATGTTCCTGAGAACAACCCTAATTACTGTGTAGCAACAACAGGAAGTTCCAAGCCTGTCCTGATTTTGCCCCTGGCTCGAAACATGGGATCATCAACCCTGCAAGGAGCTCTGGTTGTCTGTAGTAAAGAACAACCCTGGAGATTAAACTCTAGCTGGTTATGAACTTGAGGGCTGGTAGTGACCACAAGTGTTACTGCTTCTCTCTGGACATCTTCAGCATGAGTCATGTTATCTTTCCAAAGTAACTCAGAAAAGTCATGGTGGTTGTTAGTGGTAGTTGGTAGTTGTAATGTAGGGCTGAATTGTGTGATCTTCTCTATCCTCTTGACCAGAAATCTCTACATTTAGTGTATACCATAGGCAGGTATGGAAATATCACACTAAACTCCACTAATATGTACAATTAAACATGTTAATAAAAATTAAAAATAAATAGACTTACAACTGGTACTCATGCCTACACTTTGTTCTCCATTTTGATTCATTCTTTATGCTGTTGAAAAATTCACGCTCAGTTTTGAGCTCTAGGCTCCCCATAAGCCATAAATAAAAATGTGGTAGTGTATCACAACCACATATAGCAGTGACTATTGATTTAGGATTGCAGAATTATTTCTAAATTTTACAATTTATTAATTAGAATAATTTTAACAGTTTTTTTTCCATTTAAGAGGCAGAATCTTTTAAAATTGTTATTAGTTAATACCAAGGGATTTTTGGTTGTTGTTATTGTTGGTATATTTTTCAACAAGCTTTGATGATTTTATCCACTCTAATGTATTAGAATTATACAGAAAGATGATTATATCTGCCCACTGCTAATTCGGCATTTTTTGACTTATTTTCTGGTTTCGTATGGATTTATGTTCGCTAATTTATACTTTACTGGCTACATATACAAGAGGTAAGAATTGGGATGTAGTTTATCTAATGGATCAAATTAAAGTTAATAGTTTAATTAAACTCTTAGCTTAGACATCATTTATATGTTCTCCTAGCCAAGAGCTTCTGCACTTTGTAGTAACTGGTAAAAATGTGATTTATCTAGCAAGGTCACTAGGGTTTTCTTTATGGTAAAAAGATGTCCTAAATAGCCACATGGCTGTGCCTACCAGGAGTGAATGTCTGGGTCATCCCAATCCAGAGTGTGGTCTTCATCTTTTCAGGTTTCCTAACTTGCTTTTTCCAGTGTCCCCTGAGTTTTTAGATACATTAGATCAATGCATTCTAAGGAAGCCACAGGAGGTTTGATAATAGCACCAATACTGAAGCTCAGCGATGATTTCAACATGAATTTTGGCTCTGACACTTAATGAATACTTCCCTGAACCCCATTTACATCACCTCCTTAATGGAAATAGGTAAGAGTTTTTACCTTTTAGAGCTGTAAAGATTAGAGACAATATACCTAAATATACATCTGACATCTAAGCTGCTTCTTTGCTTTTAGGGCTCTTCTCCCCATGACCAACATTCCAGGTAACTTAATGAAAAGAAAGGTCCAGAGCTTTCTTCATATTGGCTCAGGGATATGGTCTAAGTTTTGTCTTTTATCCTGTTTCCTGTCTAGACCTCTTATATCTTTCCTCTTTTTATATCATACCTGATTCTCCCTCTTTGCCTGAGACATATGATGGACTATTCATTGGATATTCTCCCTGGATTTTTAATTTTTTATGTTCCTAAGATAGCCCCTCATTACCTTCCTGTACCATTTCCATACACACAGCCCTTGGACAAAGTACTTCTCATTCTTGTGATTGAGCTCTGGAAACCCCACTCCCAAATTCTGCCCAGGATTCTTGACTCCTAATTGTGTGTGAAAAGAGAGGAGAGGGGCCGGGGATTTAGCTCAGTGGTTCCACCGCCTGCCTCGACAGCACAAGGTCCCAAGTTTGATCCCCAGTACCCTCCCCACAAAAGAGAGGAGAAATAAAATATTCAGTGTCATATACTAGCTTCAATAAATGGTTATGATTGCTATGCTTAACAAGTTATGTGTAAACCAGAATGCCTATTTAATAACTTACAATCTTCAAGGGGTTGATTTTTGTGTCCATTGCCCAGTGTACATTTTTCATCATATTACAATTCTTAAAAAATTGAATATGTATTTGAGAAATTTCTAGGTGAGTAGAGAATTAGGTAAAGTCTGGATTATGGCAAAGCTTGGAGGAAATAATCAGCTTCTGTAGGTTTGCTAATCCCACCCTTAGCACAAGGCTGAGAACCCATTAGAAATCTTCTAAGAGCTCTGTAGATAGCCTGCTTCTGTTTTTAAGACTAGCCCACACATGAAAGAGTTCAACAGTAAAACCCAGGTGGTGACAGCCGGAGGGGACTCTTGATGGTGTGACACAGGAAGTGTTCAAGTTAATGACTTCTTCACAGTAAGGGAGACTTTTTCCAGTTGTACTTAGCTTGCTAATCTGTGAAAAACCTAGGGTGGCCATATAATCTCCCTTATCACCAGAACACAGAGAAGAGTTAATACCATGCAAAGAGGAGGGAAATACTTTGGGATGGGACAGCAAGCATCTTTGGCAGCAGCACACAAAGAGAGGGAACTTGTTTGAGTTCCAGCTTTCATGGATCGGTCCAGGTCAACGGTAGCAAAAATGGGAGCAACGCTGCATACTGACATCTTACTTCTAATCTCTTACTAGTATTTGAAATGTGGCTCAAACACTTTTGCAAAATATTCTTTGTGAACCCCCAATGTGTGTCATTTCTACTTGTGTATCTCATGTAGCCGAGGAACTTGCATTGCCATTTGAATTGGTGTCACTCTAAATGTATGCTTTGTCACTTGGATGGGCACCTCTGAAGCATGGGTAATACTTTTATGTTCTCAGATCCACTTTTTCTTTCTCAGTGTGCACAACACAGATGCCCCTTTCCTCTAGGTCTATAGTTCATCAATCACATTTACTCGTCTAGATCCTCTAATGAGGAGGGAGTCCTTTCCCTTTTGAATCTCTTGCTTTTGCTCCCCTTCCTTCACTTCCTTTTAAATCAATCAGTAAATTAACCAGTCACTCACTCAATCTATTAATCATTTATTTTTCAAAGAAATCCTCCTTGTTTCTTTCCCACAGGCCACAGACATACTCAAGTCTTTAATCTAAAAAGTGAAAACAAACAGCAAAAACCTCCTTTTATGTTCCCTTGTCCCACTGGTTTCTACTGGTTTTATTCTAAGTTCTAGGACAATGGGGCAGATCCCACAACCCTCCCCTCTTCCTAACTTTCCAGCCTGTTGTAATTGGTATTTGCTTTCCCTATTTCCTGGAAATCAATTCTTTCAGGTTTCTCTTAACTTCCTTTTTGCCAAAATCAGTGAAAAGTTTTTTTCTTTTAATTTGACTTGTGGAAACATAAGTACCTATGATCATACATTTTTGAAACTGCAGAGGGAAGAGCAGAAGGGGTGCTGCCAATGGGGAAGGGGTAGCTGGGGCCAGATTACATTGCCTATCAATACATATTTATCCATGATGTAGGACCTGAAAATTTCTTTTCAGAAGTGATAGTACCATTCTGGGTGACTCTGGACCCTTCTTCAAAACTACTCTCTCTTGTCCCATTTCAGCTTCCTTGGGCGATTGCTTTTGTTTTTCCCTGGCTAGCTTTTTAACTGTGATACCTGTGGGATTTGGCTGTGCTCTGTTCTCTCTTCATACAGTATGGAAAGATCTAGTCCAGCAATAATTCTGTTCTGTCAGCTTCCGAGTCTGCATCTCCAGCTCCTGTCTCTCTCCTTGATTCTAGACCTAAATACATAATTGATTATTTGACCTCTTGGCCTAAAACTTCCACTGGCACCTTGACCTCAGTCTATTCTCAACTTCCTCCCTCACACTTCTTCAACCATTCTGATGCTGTGTCTACTCAGTATTTAGGTCAGAAACTTGAGAATGATTCTGGACTTCTCTCTAATCTCCTTGCCTCCTCCTCCAACCAGAATCTGATGGGTCATCATGCTTTTATACACAGCCCTGTTACTACCAAATTAATTCAGGCCTTCATTGTTGAGGGTCTGACAAGATTTCAAAGAAATAACTTCATATGCATAGTAGTTATTATTTTAATTATGAATATAGATTATTAATATTATGACTCTATTATTACATATATTCCTTTACAGACCTAAAGTACCCATTTTTTACAGGATTTTTGAGTAATATAGTGATTATCTGAACATATTATGAAAAAGGTTATTGTTAAGGAAATTTATGAACCAAATTTTGATGATCTTGGTCAGGAGGCCAAGGAATGGGAAGAATGAAAGGATCCCAAAGTTGTGCATTAGGCAAAAACTTCAATCCTCTTTTCCTCTGCATATTTTATTAGAACAGACAAGATAAGAGGAGGTGGTTCATGGATTGAATTTTTGCCCCTTGAATTCTCCATACCAAATGAGCAGTGAAGTAGCCAAGAGATTACAATTCCTGTTGGCAAAGAAAAATGAAGAAGCAAGAAACCCAAATAATTCAGAGTAGGTAAGAATCTGCAGGTTCCAGTGAAAGAGAAATCAAGGCTTGAGACTGAGCAGTCTTTCTGATTTTATCTCACATTGTATTCATCTTGCTAAGTGGCATAAAGATGACTGAGTTTCTGGGCCATGGCCATTAGATTTAAACTGCTCACCTGTAGCTACTTTTCCTGCTACCATTTGTATTTTGGTCATTTGCACAAAGAAGGAGAATGCTATCCCAACAGCTTAGAATCTTGCCATAATGTCAGGAGCCCTGGGTGAGAGAAGAAAAGGTCAGCCAAGAAAGGAACTAGCTTCTATTATTGGACAAGGGCCAGCCATGTCAATGGGAAAATTGAATAAGACATTGCTGCGGTGCCAAATTTTTCCTTTGGCTAATCTCATATGAAGACCTTGATTTCAAGTGCTTGAGAATGCAGTGCAAACTGCAGCCTTTTAGAGTTGCTTTATCCATCATTATCTCAGATTTCCTGATGAGGCTGATAAGCTTGGTGTAGGCATTAAACCAGTCCCTCCCATTTCTCTTCTGCCACCTCTCATGATTTCTTACTGGTTTAGCCCAATAATCCAGGTAGGAGATCTCTAATGTACCTGCTCCATTATGCAACAGCCCAGTGTGAATGCCTTTAGGTTTATAGATTTCCTCACTCCCTTAAAACCAGATGATAAATACTACATTTGAGACCTGTCTTTATTTAGTATTTTGTTTGTTTATATCCTGGCAGCACATTCACATAAAGGGTTCCTACAATGTAGACAAAACTGCTGTATTGCATTTTGAATGCATGGTATTGATTGCCAGAGAATCAGTTAAATTGCAGTGTGAATAATGATTGGCACTGGCCTTAACCCTTTTGGCTAAAATTGCTTATTTGTCATCCTGGCTCACGGAAGAGATAAACAATTGCTTGCTGATGATCTAATGGATCAACTGTGAATATCATTTGGCATGTCAGATGAGAGCTAATTTAATGAGCTGCAGTTCCTGCCAATTACCTAGGAACAAATCCCTCCACAAGCTATTCTGTACATCATCAAAATGTTTAACCAAATTCTCACTTGTGGCAGGTAAGATGATTGGGTGTTTGATTAGTCAACATGTTGTCGATATTATCTAGCATGTATTTGTCCTGTCTAC
The DNA here is from genome assembly GCF_053883595.1 of Heterocephalus glaber. Classification (NCBI taxonomy): domain Eukaryota; kingdom Metazoa; phylum Chordata; class Mammalia; order Rodentia; family Bathyergidae; genus Heterocephalus; species Heterocephalus glaber. Next base: position 54,659,941 of record NW_028258143.1, read on the forward strand.
TTATCCAATCACCTTCATTCTTTAACAATGACAAATTATAATACGTAGTCATCCAATTCTTTATTTTAAATTACTCTGCTTAGTGTGCATACTAACTGTAAACCTGAGACATTCCTGTGTGTGTGGCCTTGTTGAATTGTAGATCAACAATTTGTGTATTTGTGTGGTGTGTGATCTTGTCAGTTGACAAGAATAGAAAAAAGTGACTTTATTCATGTATTGAATAATATTCATGTATTCATGTATTGAATTCCTGTGAAGAAATTCTTTAACAAGAGCAGGCAATTTGGATGACCCCATGGATGGCTTCTTGTAAAAAGGGGGAATGTTTGGGAAAAGGAGGTCTGTAAGATGGCATTGATTGGGCAGGGATAAGAAATGGACAATGAGAGGATAGAGTGGGGAGATAGGTAAAGTACTAAGGCCAGGGCATTGTAGAAGATGAGGCATATGCAGTCTCCTTGGAGAAAAAAAGGGCACCCAAGGCCTGGTTTACCACAACACCTGAGGCCTCCCTGGCTGAGGGAGCTTCACACTTGATCTTAGCCAAAAGGCAGAGAAGCGATGAGGGAGCTTCAAATGTCCTTGACTTAGCCACCTTCCCTTTTCCCTGCCCTTCGATTTCTGTGAGTTTCAGGAAGTACACTTCCCGGGGCCCCTTTCTAGCTCTTTCTATTCCTGGCTTTTGCACCTGAGTGAATTCACTGCTCCTGTTGCAAGGTCATGCCAATCTAGACATGAAGTCTGGTTTGTTGACTGCTAACTCCTATGCACAAAGCTTTTTGTGACTTTAGTAAATGCACTTCCTACTGGCCACCAAGCTACTGCCTCAACTCTTTCTTCTTCTTTCAGTTTTCTTTTCCCTCTTTTGAGCTACATATGATTCCTGTCTCCAGGCCAGGCCTGGGGGGAGGGGTCAGGTGAATGGGAGCTCTGCAGCTTCTGCACCAAGCAGCCATATCAGGGAGTTTGCAGCATAGATACCTCTCTCCCAGATGGGCATTCTTATAGTAGTTGCTAAGAGAGTAACATTTTTCACATCTTTTGCTTTCTCTCTTAAGAGAAATACTTCTGCCCTTGCTAATTTACTATGCAAAAATTTCAAGGCATATCTAAGGCAGACCTTGAGCTGTTTTTACTCAGAATACTCTGACACCAAGTATGTGATGATTTTCCATACCAAGCAATTCTCCAATTCTCTACAGATAGGAACTAGGTGTCTTATAACTTACAGTTCTGACCCTAACTACCTGAGGGAACACAGACCTCACAAGTTTAAGAACTCAGTCCCACAAGACTGCCCTTCACTTCAGAACTCAGTCACAACTCTATGGTTTCCTGTACCTTCCACCAACCGACCATAAATTGGGGGTTCCCTCCTCAGGTTTGATGACTTGCTAGAATGGCTCCCAGAACTCAGGAAAGCACTTTACTTATAATTACCAATTTATTGCAAAGGCTCAACCGAGGAACAGCCAGATTGGGGAGATGTTCCTCGCAAGTGCAAGGTCCCAAGTTCGATCCCCGGGACCAAAAAAACAAAAAAAAGGATTGCTTCCAGGCCAAAAAAAAACCAAAAAAAAACCAGAGGAAGAGCTGGAAGACACAGAGCAAGACGGAGAGGAATAAGTGGATGCAGGGAGAGGAAGAAGTGGATGTGGGCACGGATGACGAAGAGCAGGAGACAGCGAAGAAATCTACAGCTGAAAAAGACGAACTGTAAATTACACTCTGGCATTGGCTCCTGTGTGGAGAGGGAATGTGAAGTCATTTCTTTTGAGAGAGACTTGTTTTAGATGCTCCCCACCCCCTTCTCCCCTGCACTGTAAAATGTTGGGATTGTGAGTCACAAGAAGTGGATTTTTTAGTTGAAATTTTTTTAAACATTCCTCATGAATGTAAATTTGGACTATTTAACTGAATATTCTTGGTGTAAAATCTTTTCATGTGTATAAAAATAAAAAATACCCCCCCCCCCAAAAAGGAACAGCCAGAAGGTATGGTGGGAGGATTACAGGGCACTCCCACACCTAGTCGAGGGGCACCACCCTCCCGGCCCCTTGATGTGGTCACCGACCGGCAAACTTTCCCGATCTTGTAGTTTTAGGTTTTTATGGAAGTTTCATGATGTTGTCATGATTGATGAAATCATTGGCCATTGATAATTAACTCACTCTTCAATCTTCTCTTCAACCCCTCTCCTCTCCAGTCGATGGCAGGCTGAAAGTTCAAACCTTCTAATCATGCCCTGGTCTTTCTGGTGACCTATTTGAAGCTATCTAGAAGTCCCAGCCACCTGTCATCTCATTAGTGTACAAAACCCACTATTATCACTTTAGAGACTCCAAGATTTCTTGGAGCTAAGTGCCAGGAATTGGGGGAAAAGACCAAGTATCTATTTCTCATTGCAGCAAAGAACTTAATATTTACTTGTGGTATCCATGTCTTACTAATATTTCCTTATTCCAAGGGTCTGGGCAGGATTTTTGACAGTCTGAGGCCCCTTTCTGGGGGTCCCTTCTGGGCCCTGTCTCATCATCTTATGTATTTGTAGAGAGCGGCACATGGTGGGGCTTCTTCATCCCTGCATGCAGGTTTTGGGTTTCCTTCATCAGTCGAAGTCCTTGGTGGTCCACAGTGGGATTGGACAGTATCACTGGTTTCTGCACAGTAATATTAGAGGCTGGCCTTTATATGTCTTTGACCCTCAGAACAAATTAAAGTTTTCACATCACACAATTCTAGGAATTCTCATGTATTTCTGGTTCTGTATTATATGCCCAGACCCTTTCAGGTCCCAGAAAATCTCATCTGTCCTATACGTGGCTTCATCCTGTACTGAACGCAAATTGGTAGGTTTTCTCTATGTCTGGGCCATGGTAGTCCTTACTTTATGTGTAGTTTTAATCAGAGTTGCCTAGCCTGCTTGTATCTTTTTCACTGGGCTCTACTTTTTGGGCATCTGGCTACAAGAGGCTGATATCTCTGCAAACCAGAACTTTGTTCTGAAATTCCACTTTTGATGGTCTGACTTATTGTCCAAGGACAGCTGATAATCTTGCCTCTCTTCTGCCTCTGAAATTAGTGTCCCTAAAAGGGAGAATTCTGTGGCCTATTGGGTTATCCCAGCAATCTGAGCTGCTCCAGTAATGGTCCACAGTGTTTTCCTGCAGCAATTTGTTGTGACAGAAACTTCTCCCAACTATATGATTGTAGCCTCATGCTGTTTTAAAAGTCTTGCAGTACAGGGGTCCTCCTCCCTTTTTTCCTTGTTGTTATCAGAATTGGATGTAGACACCCAATACCCACTGCTGCCCACATCATAGAAAGCTGACTCTACGCAGACTTATCTTCAGCCCTAGAGCAAGGAAATTGGTAGTTGTGACCATTTTAAATTTCCTAACCCAGTGTTCTTGCCAGCTTTCTGTTAAAGCACATGACTCCATGGCCAGGGTTTGCCATGTGTACTCGGAGTACTTGCTTCCTCTGGAGGGGAATAGATTTTGGAGGTACAGTTAGAACAAGTTCAGGGTCCCATCTGGACAAGTGTTAATGTTAGGATGGGGGGAGAGCTGTCTGTTACTCCTCTTTTAAATTTTAAACTCTGAAGAGGCATCAATAATAGCACCTTCCCCAAATGCTTAATAACTGTTGAATTAAATTCATCCACAGTAGTAGGACACATTGGTTAATATTTGTAATCAGCATCCACTACTGAAGAAAGAGCTGTACCAAGTGTCAGTGGAGGCTTATATGGGTATGTGCTGCACATCCGGAAAGCTGTCTAATGGATACATAATCCTAACTTTTGACTAGGATTAGGAAACGACACTTTTTGCACATGAAGCAATCTGCAAATATCCCCCTTTCCTTTTGAAATCTAAGGCAGTCTCCTCAAGGTATTCAATCCAGCCTGTTTCGACAAACCTCTGTTTTACAAGCCACACAGGCGAGAATCACTGGATTTGATGCTGGAATACAGAGTTCAATAAAATATCGACTCTGCCCTTGAAGAGTTTATAGGCTCCCCCCTATTCCTAGCTGTGGAACTTTAGGCAAATTGTATTTTTTCCCTGTGCTTTGGTTTTCTCATCTGTAATACTGATATGGCAATAGTACCTATGTGGAAGGGTTGTTGTGAAAGTTAAAAGACTTAATAAATATAAAGTACTTCAAAGTGAGTCTGGAATACAAAAATACTTAAATGTTATCCATTATATTTTCTCAGGCAGACACCAGAATAACTCTATCACATTTCAAAAAGCTAGAAGAAAGGATTTTGAACATTTTCATTACAAATGAATGATAAAAGTCTGAGTAGGTTTATTTAGCCTAATTTAAACATCACACAATGTGTACCTGTATCAAAGTATCACATGATACTCCATTAATGTGTATATTTTTATATCTTTATGTACCAGTTAAAATCATTTTTAAAATGATCATTTCCAGTAAGTGATGCATATTTTTCACTTTCCTAAGATGTTCCAAAGTGAACATTTTCAAAGCCCTCAGTCATTGTCAATATATTTATGCTGATAAACTACATATTTGGAAATAGTCTGTTGGAGTTTCTACCCTTGCAGCTTCTGAAATGTTCTTTATTCTCAGCACCCCCATGCTGTTTCTGCTTCTTGTGGATTAAATTGCCTTTGGACATGGTATGCTAGTAAATTTCCAATTACACTCTGGAGGAGGACCAAGTGAGACCTGCTTTTTACTGAGGTCATTGCCATTGTTTTAGGAAAGATCAATTACTGCTATTTCAAAACCAAACCAAACCCCAAGCCCCACAGTCTCAAAGTGCAGGTAACTCTGGCATGGAAAAGGCAGAGGACATCCTGGCATGAGTGGGTTATGGTTTCTGATTATACAGTCAGGGCCCACATTGTTCACAGCACAAGAAAAAGTGAGGCTGGGCACACTCTCACCCCATCCTGCAGGAACGCATCCAGGAGTGTACTTTGCCCCATAGCCTCTGCACCGGGCACACTTTCCATGCCTGTGGAGAGGCTATAGTTCGTAAATATTGCGAGAAGCACAGAATGAAAAGGTTAAACCAGTACATTTTGGCTGGATAAGGATTAATTAGGAGATGATTTGCGAGGACTATTAGGTGTGTGCTAAATTTACTGACCTTTTTCCCTCTCTGTATGGAATGAAGCTCTGTGCTCGGTGCTCATTATCCTTAAATGTTTTCTTTTCTTTGTATCATCACCTATTTCATTTTATTTGGTCATTTTAAAATGCACTAATTCAGAGCAGTAGGCTTGATACCTGAGACTAGAACACTCAGTGGGCACAGCTAAGTAGGCCTTTGGAAAACTCTTTATGGTTGTTGGAGCCTCTTTGGCACTAAGATGGGACTCTTGGTCAGGTTGACAAAGATCGGAAAGATACCGTCCCACTTCTCTACAGTCAGCAGGTAAGTCGAAAGGCCCTGCAAACAAATTTTAAGACCAGCTTCGAGTACTGACTTACCAAGGGACAATGGTCTATTCTGTTGACCAATGAAAGTCCTTTCTCATCTATTCTGTTTTCCTCATCATCCGTTGGACCAATTGTTAGTGTGTTGCAATACTGTCCAAGGCAGGCCAGGGAGAAGATTCTAGAGCGAGACCTGGGGATTCTGGGAAGGCCTAACTCTGCTTTGTGTGAGCATCCACCATTTTCTAAGGGTTCTGCATAGCACAGAAGGCTCTCCTACCTTAGAGCTCCTCAAATTACTAAGGTGGCAGACAAGAGCAGAGGAAGATGTTGAGGTAAGGATGGGAAACCTAAGCAGGAAGAGCAGATCACCCAGGTAATTCTCCTGGTTCTGGTCTGAGGTTTTCTATGGAGGAAATGAATATGGAAGATGAAAGCTGTACAGTTTCTCTGTGCTTTTCTTTCTCAAGCTGTGGGAGAGTAAAGGCAATGGGAAGATATGCAGGAGGCAATAGGAGGCCAGAGAACACTTCAGCCATTTCCTCCTGATGTCTTAGGTTTACCTCCAGCTCTTTTTCCATTATCTTTCCACTTCTCTATCTTTATAATCTAAAGACTTGAAAGACAATGTTTGAACTAAAAAAGAGAAGAAACGGAGCTCTTTTGACTTTTGGACATCTTTCCTTCGTTTAGTTCTGGCAGAAATTCACACAGAGAAAGTATGAGGGAATGAAGAGAGACAAAAATAGACTTTAAGGAAAATTTGTGGTTTTATTTTAGTTTAATTTATTTCTGACCCCCCTATCTATTCTACTTGATTTAAACATGCAAATCTTGATTTTAAAATATATAATTTTAAGAGCACAGGTAAGTTTTTGTAGTTTAAAACATACTTCCTAGGTATGTTACAAATTTGAATTAATTATTAAGGAAACAGTCTATACACAATTTCTCAGGAGTGTATCTAATTGTGAGAAGTGAGCTACTTCTTTCTAAACAGTAGAGGTTGCCTACTTGGAATGCTTGTCCAATTCCTTCGCACACATACATGTTCCAGAACTACTGATTTCGTACTCAGGATATTTTGACTCATTGGGCTGCTGTGCATTGCTGGACTTTAAATTGCCACTTGCTAGCAAAGCAAAGTTGAAGGTGAGGTGCTAGTTTCAGCATTAGCAGTAGCTAGATGAGCTTTGATAGGACTGAGAAAGATGGAGTTTCTAGAGCTTTGACGTTTCATTCTCTTGTTATATAGCCGCTATAAAAAAGTCACTAGCATTTTCCTGTCTTCTTTACTGATACATACCAGCAATAGGAGAAATGAGAGTCCACATCTCATGCCTAATTTAGTACCTTAACTGGTGAAAGAAGCTATGTGATAACCCGAGCAAGAGGGCTCATGTCAGCAGGTTCACCCAAGCAGAAGTCCCCTGCGGAGGTGACTGAAATAGGGAAATGTTTCGTGTCAAGGTCCCTTTCCTCAAAAACTCAGTGTGAATGATTACTGAAGTCCATTTATAAAGTTATTTCTATAATGCACGATTGCTGAAAATGGGAGAAAATGACAGATGCTAATGGTTGAATATTATGAAGCTCGAATGTTGTACACATCAGGACATTTCACATTTAACTTAATGAGTCACCCAGGTGTTCACTGACCAGTTGCTTTTTTAAACTTGGAGATAGAGATTTTTTTCCCTTATGCAATGGTCTGCTCCGTACATGGCTTTTTTATGTAGGATATTACAGCACTGAAAATATTACTGATGCAGATTTTATTCCCAGACCATTGAGTCTATTTAGATATGTCACACTCATAAAAGCTCATGTTTATTGAAGAGGGTTATTAAATTTACTGTAAGATTTCATAAAGACCCTTTTAGGTGAAAAATGCAGGTAAAATGGTTTGAGTGGATGCTTTATAAACCTTTTACGAGTAAAAAAAATTCTACATGCAAATGTCTTATGTAGAAAGTAAAAGCAATTTGTTTTTCTCATTAAGTGTCAGACAGTTGGCTAACAGGAAAATGACAGATTTTGAGATCTATGAAATCAGAGCCAGCTTCCTTTAATGGAGGGCTTCGAGTTGCTTACGTTCTCTATCAAAATGAACATTCATTCCAAGGTTAGATACAGACATATAAATGCCTCCTTGGTTTGGGAATGGTTCTCTTTGAACCCTCAATATATAGTTGAGAGGACTGCAATACATTCAGTTTAAAACACACACACACACACGCGCGCGATGTTACAGAATACAGTCTATAATTAAAGATATTCATCATTATGCTCATTTAAGCTAGTACAATGAGAGTAGCTCACACTGTTTCTCTTCATTACTATGCAAGGCCAGAGCTTATATTTCTTGATTTGGAAGGATGCCAGAAAGTCATTTCAATATTTGAGCTTTATACATTATTATTAATCATGATGATCATGTACTTTTCAATATTCATAGTACTTCATAACAATTTTTATTAGCTGTTTCTCCTAACAGTTGAATCAGGTCAAGGAAAATGACTTACTGTTCTATTGCAGGTGAAGAAACAGGCATAGTGTGGTGTAATGACTTCTGTATCACACTGTGGATTATTGGCATAGCTGGTGTAAAAATCCATAGTACTATAATTTTACACTCTGCCACTGAGGCTCTCCTCACAATCTCCAAAATTTAATGAGAGTAAATTTTCACATTAGAAGATTCAGCTGTACATAGGAAACTAAAATTCAGCATTGTGGAACAAGGTATGGGATACATGATAGATTTTCAGTAAAGATTGGATAAAGAAATATATAAATACTGGTTGGTGGTTTGACCCATGAAATTTTCAAAGTAGTGCTTTGTTTGTGTAAAAGGAACATATTTGAGTTAATTAATGGTAATTGGGATAGAACACCAGTTAGCTGGTAAGTTGGATATATTACGCATTTCGCAGTTGAGTGATAAATCACTGCAGGACATTAACAAGCACATATGTCTCCGACAGCTTTTCAGAAAAGGTAGATGTTTTACATGTAAACTAGTGGACCAAGAAGATAGTGAAGATTTATTTCCTATTGGTTGTTGGGAGTAGATTCTTTTCATTGTCTATTAATTATATGTTAAAAATGTTTATATAATAACTTCAGTTAAAAATAGAAAGCAAGTATACTATAACTAAAGTGTCTACAAGCCCCTAAGGCCCTGACCGCCTATTATTGAGATAGATTGCATCCCAGGAACTTCCTTGTTCCCTGTGTGTGAGTGAGATTTAATAATGGTCATGCTGCATAGCTTGTGACCACTGGCAAGAAAACCACATTATCCTCCCAGTTAATTTGCATCCAGTGGTGTCTCAGTGTTTCACTACTACATTGCTCACAAAATGCCTGGCTCAGGTGTTTTGATAAATTATAATTTAGGTGGTTTAAATATAGTTTGATCAATTTTCACTTGCAAGTATAAAACATTCTAAATGTTCTTTAATTCAAAATTGTGTTGTGCAAGAGAAGCCCTGAGCACTGTGGTGTACAGAGTGATGACTGGCGATTGCTTCCTTCCTAGTTGGCTAGGTGACCTGGATGCTGCCCAAATCACTGAAGAAGGGCAGGGCAGACATTTGTGTTTGGTTTTGGATTTTCCATTAGATCATTCATTCTGGAGCCTGCTTTTTCAGACTTCTTAGATTTTGAACATTTAATAAAATGAAACAAACCAATTTTCAGTTTGTTTTAAAATCAGCTAGCAGAGGCAGTGCCAGTAATCAGAATTTTAAGCATAGTACAAACTATGTTTATATAATGAAAATGTTTCCTCACTAGACTTAATTGTTTGGACACAAGTCTCACTCTCTGCTCTATTTGAATCACCCATGGCAGTCAAAGAGGCAGTGGTAGTGATGGGGATCCCTGGACCAACAATGTGGCCCAGTCATGGCCAAAGGTGCTGCACACACAGGGCATTTGGGACTGTCCTGTGTTATGGAAGAAATACTGTGTAATTGCTACTTATGAATTTGCGGACTCATTCAACAAATGCTTCTTGAACACCTGTTTTGTGAAAGATACAATGCTGAATCTGCTAAGGCCTCTGAATGGAGTCCTTATGGACATTAAAAGTCTTCTGTACTCTCACTGATTAAATATGTTGACCAGAGTCTGGAATGACTTGAACCTAAAATCCTGCAGGGGAGATCCCATTCTGATGATGTCTTGGGAAGAGCCGCACTGAACTAGGGAAGCAGGGGTCACCCATAAAACAGGCATCACAGCATTCTGTTTATCATGTTCAGTAAAGTGTTGGCAAAAGAATGTACTTGAGGCTTGTGTGACAGCAGAGTCTACTTGTCTCCGTCACCATATCACCTGCTTTCCTGGCCATATATTTCCAATGTCTGGGCACATTATTCACAGCAGATAGGATTAGAATGTTTTCAGGAATCCTTAATATCTTCCTATCTTATGAATGATTTCCTTGGGCAAATACTGATCTCAAAACCTATGCTTCTTAAAGATATAGCTGCTTAAGAGGCAGTCAAATGAAATAGGTACTGCAACTTTAATTTTGCCATTTTTTTAAACAAGTAACCAGACTTTTGATTACTGTTATATAACATAATCACAACCAGAAGACTATGGAAGAAAACTGTTGCAGAACAAAAACAGGACCCATGTGTTATATTTATGAAAAACACAGCATTTCAGCTCAGTGGTATAAAGGGATAAGTTATTCAAATGATGTAGGGCATAAGGCCAATCATTTAAAAGTAAAATTAGATGCTTACCTCAAACCATATACTAACAGTAATAATCCATGAATGAATTACCTCTAACAAAATTTATTTCATAAACTAAAAAATGTAATTTTACAGGTCAATGATAGGACAGTTCAAGGAGGCATACACATTGAATTGCTCCACGTTGATTTCCAATGCTCAGACTATTTACATCACAATTTATAGAAAATAAGATCTCTGTCTCAACACCTCAAAATAAGTAATTTACCTGAAGTCCACTTCTGAATTGCATAATTCCTACAAAAGTGTAACTATTTCAGAATGCCTTCAGTCATTAGTAACAGAGCATTCTAAGTCAACGGGTTTAAAAATAAATATAATCTCTCACAAAAGAAATAGTCCAGACATCAAGTGGCTACAAAGCTGCTCGGTTCTGTTGGCCAGTGACTCCATCATCCAAATTCCAGAATCTTCCAGTCTTTCTATGAAAGTCATGAATAAACCATAGCCCTTGCTGGAAGACACTACCAGGAACCACATCCAGACAAAGTCATTCTCACAAAAAGACCCTGCTTCATGTTGCTTGAGTCCTTGAACCTTTGAGGAAACTTTTTCCAGAAGCAACCTGTCAGGTGTGTTTGTTCATTTGTTTAGACTTGGGCCCTATGACCATACAGCAGCTGCTGGCAGTGAGGATGGGTTATCATTACTGATCCAAACTAACCAGGATTTACCTCCTGTCCCTGAGGAGCAGAGGGTACCCAGACTCTGCCAGGAAGGTAAGGACAGAGTGACTGGGGCAGTCACACAACAAAGTCTGTCACAGACTCCTATAATGTGTTCTCACTTCCTTCATAAATGAGGAGGAGCACAGCAAGAGCTCACAGACACTACCAGATCAGAAAAAGACAATTAACTCAGTCCCTGTGCTCCATACAAATACACATACAAATAAAACATAGATTAAAAAACAGAAACAGTAATATTTTGAGTACATTTTTAGTTGGGCAGAGTGCAGTAAGTACTAAAGCTGTTTCTTACTCTTGAAGAATTCTGGCTTAGCAGTTTAAAAACATCTATGCAGGATTTAAAAAAATCTATTTTATACATATTTATCTCTTTTGCTGACTCATCTATAGTTGAAGATATTATAAAAAAACATTGCTTTTTTAATGGATCATGTAATTCACTAACAATGATCAAGTGCATATTTATAAATACCAGGGAAGAATACAAATATACTTCATACCTACCAAAGGTTATTTCAATGACAATGCATATTAAAGTATTAACATGTAAGTGCTACTTGGAATGAGTAATTTTAAAATATGAGTCACAAATTCATAAGAATATAATGCTGAACATACAATTCCTGTAATGGAACATACTAAAAAACAACCCCCTCTCATTTTGCCATTTTTAAACCACTGCCTTCACCCACACTCAAAAGATAACAAACAAACCAAAAATCACATACAATACGCACAAAATAAAGAATATAAAACCAAATCCCCTGTACAGAACACGTTAACATCTATTCATGGACCACACTGATGTGAAATGATCTGAGAGACCTACTCTTACAGAGACTTACAACAATTCTCAAATTTAGAATCAAATTTTCCAGCTCTCTTTCTATTTGCACAGCTGTAAATAACACCATAAAATCAGATATTCACAGTAAACATGCTCTTTTAATTTTCAAATCTACAAATCATAGTGAGAGTTCTTTGCTATTATAACTATAGCACTGTACAAATTGAATGCAGAATAATAGCAAGAACAATAGCTCTTATATAATGATATGGGCTATGTGCTAGTTACTGTTCTAAGACCGCTTATGTATTCACTCCTTTAGTACAATAAACTGTGGAGGCACTTATTATTAGGTGCACTTTAAGATGAGGACACTGATCTACAGCATGGCGTAATAACTGTCCACGATTACAGAGCTAGTGTCGGAGCTTTATTATCAACCCAGGCAGCCCGGCACTAGAGCTTGCATTTTCAACTGTAACCATTTTTGTAAGATCATTCCATTGTTTTGCTAGTGCTTATATTTTACTAGTCCAACAGTTGGCCATAGAATCTATATGCACACATTGCTTCTTTGGGTCTTAACAGATAAAGAGTAAGCATATCTGCCCTTGTTCCCCACCTTAAGGAGAAAGCATTGTATCTTTTCCATTCATATAAGGCGTTCTCACTGGAAGTATGGAGTACGTTTTTCATCTATTGAGAAGGTTCTGTTCTACTTCTAGTCTCCTGATAGCTTTTACCATGAACAGCTGTAGAATTTAGTCCAATACTTTTTCTGCAACTAGTGACAGGATCATATGGCTTTCTCCTTTCCTCTGTTAAAATGATGAGTTTTGGGGGTGGATCTTCCAATGCTGAACCAACACTGCCATCCCTATAACAAAACCACTTTCTACATACTGCCAGATCTGACTTCTAATAGTTTGTTTTGTTAAACAAATTTCTATCTATGTTCATACTTTTTGCTTCTATTATCTTTATCCAGTTTTAGGATTAGCACAATGTTGATTTCCTAAAATGAGGGGAGAAGTGTTCCTTCTTTTTTCTGCTTTAAATGTTTGATATAATTTATCAGTTAAAATGTGTATGAGCCTGCCGTTGTCATATAGGTAGGTTTTCAAGCTAGGAATACACTTTCTTTAATAGGTGCTATTCAAATTTTATATTTCCTCCAAAGTTAGTTTCATTAACTTGTCTTCCAAGGTACTTCTTAGAAGTTGTCAAATTTATTTCAAAACAGATTTTTGTAATATGCTTTCTCTACCCTTTTGAATTCTGTAAAATCTGTGGTAATGTCTCCTAGATCTTGACACTGTAATTTAAAAAATGTATAATTGATATTGTGTAATAGGAAGAAAAGGTCTAAAGGAGCAGGGGAAGTGGGAGGGGTAAGGGAAAGGAAAAAAGGGAAAAGAAAAAATATGAGAAAAGGAAAAAATGGAAACAAGGTCTTTGCAAATAGGGAAGGATGGAGGGGGTGAAGGGATGGCAGGGGAAGGGGGGGGGAAGAACCAAGATACTCATGTAATGGTACAAGATCCCAATGATGAATGTAACTGTATTTTATACCTAAAATGTACCAATAAACTTAATGGGGGAAAAAGTCCCTTTTGAATAAGGTAAGAAATTAGAACTGTACATGCAATAAACTAAAGCTGTGCAAAGGAATACAGTGAAAAGTCCGACACCCACTTCCGTTACATCACATCCATAGCTAGAGGCATACCCTCATCTCCAACTGCTTGTGTATTCTCCTAGAGATATGCTATACAGCCCATACAAGCTTACATCCCAAGTCACTTAAAATGCTTGAATTTTTTAAACAAACAGTGTGGAACACCAGTCTACTCAGATCAGTGACACCAAATGTGTCCTGGAAAATCAAGATGCACATAGGCTTAGATAATCAAATCCAGTTGGGCATATTGGTTAGGACACCTCAAGCTTACACTGTCCCCAGCTATGGGAAGCACAGCCAAGAGGGTAATAAATGTGACATGTTTAGTCTACTGGGGCCTAGGTAGACGCCACACTCAGAGCCCTTGGTCACTTGCTCATTGCAGCATGGTTGAGTGGTGCTGAAGAACCTGCTGCAAAGACGGTCTGTCCCAGAAGAAAAACACACAAGATTCCAGTGGGGACTCCAGATCCCAGTTAAACTGAGGATGTGTCTACATGTACAAACCAGTGTAAAAATATGGGATTTAAAACTCAAGTGTGGGAGGAACAAAGCGTATTCCCATTCATCTAGCAAATCCAGTTTCAGAAATTTGTCCAAAGACTGCTATATGACTATTCATGAGAAACATTTTGGAAGAAATCTAAATAACCAACAATAGAGACTTGGCTAAATAAATTACATTAATTCATTAGATTATCATGGGGCCAGTAAGAAGATGACAAAAATATTTTTGTCCCATTAAGTTTGTTGGTACACTTTAGGTATAAAATACAGTTACATTCATCATTGGGATCTTGTACCATTACATGAGTATCTTGGTTCTTATTGTTTTTCTCCTTCCCCTGCCCTCCCTTCACCCCCTCCATCCTTCCCTATTTGCAAAGACTTTTCCATTTTTTTCCTTTTCTCATATTTTTTCTTTTCCCTTTTTTCCTTTCCCCTACCCCTCCCAATTCCCCTGCTCCTTTAGACCTTTTCTTCCTATTACACAATATCAGTTATATATTTTTCAAATTACAATATCAAGACCTAAGAGACATTACCACAGATTTTACAGAATTTAAAAGGGTAGAGAAAGCATATTTCAAAATCTGTTTTGAAATAAATTTGACAACTTCTAAGAAGTACCTTGGAAGACAAATTAATGAAACTAACTCTGGAGGAAATATAAAATTTGAACATCACCTATTAAAGAAAGTATATTCCTAGCTTGAAAACCTACCTATATGACAACAGCAGGCTCATACACATTTTAACTGATAAATTATATCAAACATTTAAAGTAGAAAAAGAAGGAACATTTCTCCCTTCATTTTAGGAAATCAACATTGTGCTAATCCTAAAACTGGATAAAGATAATAGAAGCAAAAAGTATGAACATAGATAGAAATTTGTTTAACAAAACAAACTATTAGAAGTCAGATCTGGCAGTATGTAGAAAGTGGTTTTGTTATAGGGATGGCAGTGTTGGTCGAGCATTGGAAGATCCACCCCCAAAACTTATCATTTTAACAGAGGAAAGGAAAAGGCCACATGATCCTGTCACTAGTTCGAGAAAAAGTATTGGACTAAATTCTACAGCTGTTCATGGTAAAAGCTATCAGGAGACTAGAAGTTGAATAGAACCTTCTCAACAGATTAAAGACATGTACTCCATACTTTCAGCGAGAACACCTTATATGAATGGAGAAGATACAATGCTTTCTCCTTAAGGTGAGGAACAAGGGCAGATACGCCTTCTTCTTCTGTCCATTAAACTTTGAAACCTAGGCCCAACCAAAATAGTTTGGCAATAAAATGACACAATTAGGATAGGATTGGCAAGGTAGAAGCAAAATCTTTATATGTAGATGAAATGATCATCTAGAGAGAAAATACTAAGAAATCTCTAGGAGCCCCTAGAACTTGTATTTGAATTTAGCAGGATTAGAAAACACAAGGTATATATAAAAATTCAGGTCTATGTATACTTGCTATAAATGAAGAATTGGTTATTGAAATTTAAAAGTTATTTAGGAGTACAAAGGACCTAGAAAAGGAAAAAGAAAAAAAAAACAGTGTTGGAAGACATTTAGTACTTAATTTTAAGACTTCCTATAAAGCTACAGTAATCAAGGCAGTGTTGGTGTAAGGAAAGACATATAGATCATTGGAATAAAACAGAGACTCTAGAAATAGAACCACACATGTATGGTCCACTGAGTTTTGAAAGATTATTTAACAGTAATATTTTATAGAATATAAACTCAATTCAAGAGCAGAGGAAAAGATAGTGTTTTCAGCAAATGGCACTAGATCACCTGGTATCCGTATATAAAAAATTAACCTTAGGGCCAGGGATTTAGCTCAGTGGTTTCGCTGACTGCCTTGCAAGAGCAAGGACCTGAGTTTGATCCCCAGTACCAAAAAAAAAAAAAAAAAAATTAACCTCAACCCTTTATTTCCATACATAAAAATAACTTGAAAGGATCTATGAATCTAAATATGAAAGACTAAAACTATAAAACTTTAAGAAGAAATTATAAGGGAAAATGTTCATGAATTTAAGGAAGGCAAGAATTTCCTAGGATACAAAAACACATGATGTATAAAAGAAAAAAATTGATAAATGAGATTCCATCAAAATTTAGAACTTTAAATGACATCATTAAGAAAATGAAAAGTAGTCCTTAAACAGACCATATTTATAATGATATAACCTATGCCCAGAATATATAAAGAGCTCTTACAGCTCATTAATAGACAACCCAATTAAAAAGTAGACACAAGAAGATGAGAAATAGCCAGTACAGCACAAGGAAAGGTGTGCAACACTAGAATCAGAAAAATACTAATCAGTACAATAACAAGATTGAATTATACACTCATTAGGGAGATGAAGTTAAAAGTTTTGAAAGAACAAATGTCAGCTTAGGTGTGAACCAGTTAGAACTTTCTAATACTGCTAATGTGAATGTAAAATGATAAAACCATTTTGGAAAACAATATAGAAATTTCTTGTATTACTGTTAAGAACCAACAGTCCTATTCTTAAGTTTTTACTTGAGAAGAATGTAAACACATGTTCACAATAGATTTGTACATACAAGTTGAGTATCCCTTATCTGAAATTCTTGGGACCAGAGCGTTTCAGATTTTTGTTTGAAATCCATTTGACCTGCAAAGAGGATAGCTACTCCTGCTTTTATTTTTCGGGTTCCTGTCACATGGAGTATTGTTTTCCACCCTTTAACTTTCAGGCTATGAGTTTCTTTTTGAATTAAATGTGTTTCTTGTATGCAGCATATTGTTGGATCTTGCTTCTTGACCCATTCTGCCAATCTATTTCTTTTGATTGGTGAATTGAGACCATTAACCTTGATGGTTATAACTGATACATATTGACTTATCATTGTCATGACTTTTTGTTTTTGTTGGGTTCTCCCCCTTTACATTTAATTTCTTGTTGCACCAAATGGGTTCATTCTGCTGGGCTTCCTGGGGTTGTGATCCTCATTGTCTTTTCCTAGTATATTGTCTAAAATTTTTTGGAGTGCTGGTTTGGTATTCATGAAATTCTTAAGGTGCTCTTTGTTATGAAAGTATCTTATTTCTCCATCAATTTTGAAAGATAATTTTGCAGGGTACATCAATGTGTGTTGGAGGCTGTTTTCTTTCAGGGCGTGAAATACATCACTCCAAGCTCTTCTTGCTTTGAGGGTTTGCATTGAGAAGTCTGCTGTGATTCTGATGGGCTTTCCTTTGTATGTGATTTATTTCTTTTCTCTAACTGCTTGTAGAATTTTGTTATTCTGTTGGGTTTCTGGAATCTTAACAATTATTTCTCTATGTGTAGATTTTTTTTTATCAAGGCTAGTTGGAGTCCTATATGCCTCACATATCTGTATGTCAAATTCTTTTCCCCTGCTTGGGAAGTTTAAGATGACAAAAATATTAAATGACATAGAAATATGTTTATTATGTGACTAAATGAAAAGGGCAGTATATGGAGAAGAATGTATATGGAAAACATTATTTATTGTATAAGAAATGTGTAATACAGGGCTTGGGTGAGAGCTAGCAGAATGATTTACAAGAAATATCAATTCTTGTTTCTACTTGGAAATGGCCAATTTTAATGAATTTTAGAAGCTTTTTACTGCTTATTTAAAGTCTACAAAATTTAACAATGAAGACTTTTAATCTGGATCAAAAACAAATAAAAAAGTTTTTTAAAAACTGAAGATTAATTTACTAGCGTTTGAAGTAACCAGTTGCATATCAATCACTTACTAACTATATACATATATATATATGTGTATCTTTTTCTTAGAACCTAATATTTTTCAAACATCTGCTAGCTTGTCTTCTTACCTTTGAAATTGTACTGCTTGTGATCTACTGATTAAAATAACATGTGACCCCTTCATAATGTCTTTAGAATATTATCTAGTAGGCAATTAATGTTTTTAATTTAGATGTGTTACTTCAGCACTGTTGAGCAGTCGACGGACTCTTAGTTTAGCCTTGGTGATAACAATAATAGCTAATGTCAGTTGAATGCTCACCTCTACCAGACACTGGGCACAGTGCCTTCCCTTGGGATCTCACTGAATCCTCAAGGTGTACGGATTATTACTATTCCCATTACAGATGTGGAAACTGAGGTTCCATGAGGTTAAGTAAAATACCTAAGGTTATAGAGTTGATAAGGCGGAGGAGCCAGGATTCCAGACCTTCAGCAGTTCATCAGTATAAAAAGGCTATG
Organism: Heterocephalus glaber; assembly: GCF_053883595.1. NCBI lineage: Eukaryota > Metazoa > Chordata > Mammalia > Rodentia > Bathyergidae > Heterocephalus > Heterocephalus glaber. Next base: position 54,678,050 of record NW_028258143.1, read on the forward strand.
TTCCCACCTATATGACTGTTTCATCTCTGAATTGATGATCAGAGGTTTTAAAAACATCTTATAAATCTCATTTTCTAGACAATGAAATCGAGTCTGGAAGTGGGTGATGTGTATGTGCTCGGAAAGGTAATTCATGAGAGGCAGATACAATCCAACGTCCCGTGGGTCTTTTCTCCACACTTAGTGCTAACTCGCTTTTCAGGGGAACATAAACCATCTCAGTATCCTGCATGGTGCTGTGCTGAAATAATGGGAATGTGATTCTTCTAAGCTGCTCAATAATGGAGGAGATGGAAATCTTCCCACCTCATCTTGCTTATTGCTGCTTGTGCACACAACACTTGCCCATCAAGATCATTTTCAAAAGATGATTACTTCAGTGTGCCCAGGCCTGCAGGACATAAGTATGTGGGCAGTGGTGGTAAGAGCTATAATTATTCTTAATGGGAAAATATGCAGGTAATGACTTGGATGATCATGTATCTGTAATGTATGAGTTCCAAAGCCCAGTGAAGTAATTAAGCAAGCTGTAAACATGCAGGGGGAAAAAGCCTGAAATGAAGAGAACCAAAATAATGCTTCTTGTGAGCACAGTTGAATACAGTTTAACATTCGTAAAGAGGAGTCATTTAAAAAGAGCTTATTATCAATCATGTATATGTGTCTATCTGCCTATCTCCTAGGCAAATATTTCTATATCTCAGAATAGTAAGTATTTATTGGGGGCCTATTTTTTCAAGTTATTTCAAGGGCTAGTCTTTGTTCTCCATGGGAGGTGAATTTATTGTGTAGCTATATCCTTATTAAGTGCATTCACTTATATGTCCTTCTCTTGCATAAAAACAGTAGCAAGAGTTAGAAGAAATAGACCTGACCCAAACTGGAAGTTCTGAATGTAAATTCCGTCTCCTGTGTCAACTCCTTATTTGACCTTAGGTTAATCTCTACTCTCTTCTTTAGGGTGATGATTCCTACCACATAGGCAGGACTTTTTGGAAGACTCAGGGTATGGCAAAATACTTAGCATGAGACAGCTGTGGAGTGTGTACTGAATAAGTATATCCGTCATCTTCTTTAAGTTATTATTATTATTATCATTATAACTCTGCTATAGGGCAGGATTCTTTTTCTTGTCTTATAAAAGGAAAATCTGAGACATAATGATGTGTCCAAAGGCACAGAATTGGTTGGAGGCAAAGACATCAGATTTTCTGGTTGTTATTGAATACAGGCGACTTAATCTAAAAGAGATAGAGAGAATGAAGAAATGAAAATGAAAAGGATTTGGTGGTTGATCTTGCTGACATCAAGATAAGCCTGAAGTGGTTCTAAGCATCAATAATAGAAGATTTACTAAAAATAGGCTCTTGCAAATGGGGGAATGTAGAGAAACTATTTGTAACATGTAAACCAATCGAATCCAGTGGGTACTTTTGAGGAATGCTAAACAATATATTAGTCTTCTGAAGGATTTATGGAGTAAAAGGGAGAGAGGAAATGACTAGATTAGGGCTGTCTGGGGAGCAATTAGCAGCACTTACTGACTATTAAAGTACTTTGTCCTTAGAAAACAACAGAGAAAGTTAGAGAGAAAGGTTTATTTTTCCCTTTGAATTTTCAGGGTCTCTGATGCCAAAAACAAAAATATTTTGCTGCAAAGTTTGCAAGATATTGTCACATGATTATTTCATGCTGCAGCTTTTACATTTCAGTACAGTAATAGGTTGGGTCATGGGTTTTTTAAAAAGAATTTTGTTATGTTACTAACATAGTAGCTTCAGGCCAAATCAAGATTTTTAAGGAGAGACCTCAAAAGGCCAGCAAAATATGTGAGGGATGTTACTGGTGGCCCAGTAGGTGGCAGCCTGCCCTCTGAGTTAATGCCTTGCTGTTAATAGCAAGATACTTAGGGGCAAGATGTAGGGGGAAGAATTCTGGCCTTACTGTTTAAAAAAAAAAATTCTTCCCTTTTTTGAGGTATAGTGGGGAAAATGGCAAATAAGGAAGATGGTATTTTCTCCCCTCAGGTCCACACTGGATAATTACTCATTGGCTTCTGTATACATTTAGATGAAATGCTTATTTCAGGGCTTACTGTCTGGTGCTACATTATGCTGAGCTGCTGTAGTATCTCTCTCATGTTTGGACATTTTTATTATTATTCTTTCCCTATGTAAAAGATACTGGCTTTCTTCGATAAAAAGGCAAATAGATACATCTCATGCACATATATACCTCATTTTTTAAAAGTTCTTTTATTGATGCTTACTTCTGTCTGGGTGAAAAAATATCATGAACCAACCTCTCTTCCCTTCTGAGCACCTGAGAACCTGAATTGAGGTTGTAGCCTCAGCTACATCTCATAACTAAGTTTTCTCACAGTTCATGCTGAGGAAGACTTGCAGGAGATACCTGCCCAACCTGGGTACTTACAGGTGGGCCTGGCCACCTGCTGCATCTAGAATGGTGAGTCCATTTATACAGCTAACCTACCTGTGCCTATATTTCCTGGATCAGAAATCAGAAGGGAGCTGAACTGGGGGAGGAAGGAGAAATGCTAACATGTGTTACTCTTTACTTTGTTCCAGGCACTACAGATTCTATATTATGTAGTTCTCACCAAAAATCTGAGTGTGTTGGGAATGATGGGGCCAGGATTAATAGTCTCCATTTTAAGGATGAGCAAACAAAGCCTCAGAAAGATTACGTACCTTGGCCAATCAGCTGGTAAGGGCCAAGTTAGGAAATAGAGCTTTACATTAGGAGTACTCAAATTTATTCCTAATTCCTTTGCCCCATTTAAAATAACATTTACCCTTGTGCTAACAAGTGCTTTGTCACCAAAACATACCTTTTGTGAAGTCTTTCTAGCCTAGACTTATTCCTGCATTTCCTCTTTTTCAAACTAAACATACTTAAGAAATAGGTAGTCCTGACTTTCAACTTGAGCCTTGGCCACATTTAGCCTAGAATTTATTTGTTTGTTTTTGTGGTACCTGGGATTGAACTCAGGACCTTGCACTTGCGAGGCAGGCGCAGCACCACTGAGCTAAATCCCCCACTGAGCTAAATCCCCGGCCCTTAGCCTAGAATTTAGACTTACATAGCCATTTCTAGAGGACTAGTGGGCTGATCTCTTAAGAGATCATTTGCTTGAGGGAGGTAGAAGAGTCTAAATCTGGCTCAAAGACATGCCTAGAGATTGGAAAGAGTCAGCAAGAAGTGTATTCCTTGCATTTCTTCCAGTCCAGTCTGATGGTAGAAATCAGAGACTGAAAAGAAAATCTGAAAGAGTCATTTGGAAACAGAATAAGACATGAGGAACATAATATATTGGTGGCTTGGGTCATAAACAAGGTCAGAAACATACAGAGGAGGAATGCTTCCTGATTTCAGTACCATCCACATGTATAGGGTCAGTGACATCAGTTTTGATTTTGACTCTTTAGAGTGTTGTTACAAATGAGACTGGATGATCTTATCTTGATGAACGGGCTGCAGCGGTTTCATAAATGTTATTGAGGTGATACATCAGGCAAATCTATGTTACACAAAGAAGAGAAAATGGGTAAGTGTTTTGTGATGGGTATAGGATTTTAAGGCAGAGAGCCCTGTCTGGATACTCTCCTATTATACCACAAGGACAGCCTTGGCTTGATCTACTCAAAAGGAAACTTTGGTTCTTGCCCACTTAATGGGTCCCTGAGGTGAGATCCATGAAGAGATAATGAGGAAACAAGAAATCTTGCTTAATTAGGTCTTTGGTTGATATTAACATCATATTAACATGATCTGTATTCCCTCTTATCCCCCTCCCTGCCATCTAACCCATTTCTGAAGAGCAGAATAATTAGAAGAAAAGGGGACAGAGCTCATCCAGACATAGTGAAGAGAATAAGGGTAATACAGATTCAAATAACTTCCAGAGGAAGAAAGGCAAGATTGTCGCTCCCTTCCAGTATTTGAAGAGCTACTTGGTCTTCCCTATGGAAAAGGGATTAGGCTTGTTTTGTTTGCCTCAGGAGCTAGAATTTGGGCCACTGAATAAAAGTTGTGGGGTGAAAGACTTCAGCTCAAAGTTAAGGAGAACTAGTAGTCTGTCAAAGCCATGCAGAGAATAGAGTGCATAGAGTAAATTCTCTGCCACTGGATGTGTCCAACGGCTAAAGTAGGTGACTTTAATGTTATTTCTAATCCTGAGATCCTGAGCTTCTATGATCATATTATTGGACTGTTGGATTTTATTGAATGAAGTGAAGGGTTTATATTTAAATATAAATCCTCTCTCTGTGGTTAAAATAAGTGTTTCAATAGCTTAGACAAAATAAGAAAGCTTAGTATTCCTTGACCTGAATTGGACATAGGAGGACTTCACCCCCCTCCCATTTCATGGGTTGAAGATTTCACAGGCTTGTGATTATTTTGGTAGCATATGCTTGAGATCTGAGCGTTACTGGATGGGGTTGCATGATACAACTTACAACCTCCCTTCATTTCCTGCCTGTATTACCCTCTGTCTTTCTTTACCTTTATTAGAACAAGAACCAAATTCATCATGCAGATCAGTTCAGTGAATACCTAGGTATTCAAAATGCTTGTTGTCAGTGGATTGTCAGTAACGATCCTTACACAAGGATAATGCAGGAATGGAACAGAGACAGTGTGCTTTCTTTCAGAACCTGGGTCAAAATAGCAATGGAAAGTAGCAGAAATCTTGAGCAAGCCTGTGAAATCTTCAACCCATGAAATGGGAGGGGGATCTAGTCTGTATTAGTCAGAATAGGTGAGATGAAGCTTCCATAACAAATCAATTTCAAAATCTTAGTGTCTACTACAACAAAAGTTTATTTCCTACTCTTGGTAGATATCTAGTATGGATCATTAAAAAGCTGTGTTCCACAGAGCCACATAAGGACCCAGGCCTATAGGGGCTCCACCATTTCAACACATTCAGCACCTCTCGATGCTTTTATCTCAGTCATTTCTTATAGTTTATTGGCTAAAAGATGCCCCACATGGCTTCACTAACTTAGAAGAGTTTCAAAGCACAGAGAAACCATAGAATATTTTGTGAGTATATTGTTTCTGCCTCTTACCCAGAGTAGAAATTTTCCCAACAAAGATGGCTCCCTCCCCAAAAGGAATCCTCATATATCTGGTAAAAGAATATTTTTCTCTTTCTGCTTATATTCCTGCGCTCAAGTCACAACTCAGAAATAACTTCTGAGATAAATACTACTTAAATTAGGAAGGCAAGAACTCTTCTTAGCCAAGGTTATATTTATGTCTGTTGCTCAATTTAATGGGCACTGAAAGATTTAGATGAAGTCAGAACAATCCAAATGTAATATGCAAATTAGCTTACAGTCACAAAGTATTTCTGCCTCAGAAAGAAGGTAATCACGGGGACATGACCTTTATTCTTTTAGTTCTATTTCTGTATCTTCTGGTTCTACCTGCAATAGCATTGGTTTGCATGTCAATGCAAGATGGGATTATTTACTTCTGGTTAAAGATGTTTGAGGCTTTTTATTACTTTTGCCAAAAGTTATGAGAGAAAGATCTTCTAATCTAGGGCTTAATAGTTCCCCAAATTTGATGTAGATTTTTAGAGATTGCAATTCATTTTGAAAAGCCCAGGCTTTAAATTTTTGCTTTGTATCAGCAGTATGTTTATGATTATGGAACATACTTTGGCTCTTGATTTTTTTTTTTTTTTGGTACCAGGGATTGAATTCGGGTCCTGGTGCTTGCGCAGCAGGTGGCAAAACCACTGAGCTCAATCCCCGCCCCCCGCTTTGATTTTTGATAATTGCTATTTCCGGTTCATGAGTATTTTGTCAGTAAGGCATGAAATCCCCCCACTTAAAAACTGCTTTTAATTCAGACTCTTTTACCTACTTTTATGCTCATTTTGGTAACCATTTCTGAAAGATAAATTTGTACTGGGCAGGGTGCCTCAGGGAATTTATATAAAGTGCTTAATGTCAACACAAGTTAGAAATAACTTAGGCACATATGCTCTCTCAAAATGCCATACTCATGCCAAAAACAAACACTAAAGCATCAACTACATAAAACCAAACAAAGTGAGAACATCCACTACATAAAAAAATGTAGGGAAAGCATTTTTAACATTGCTTTAGTCAACGATGTTGACAGTCTCTAGCTTCTCTGTCCATGAGGACACTGAGACCCAGCAGGGAAGATGCTTACCAGAGATCCCAGCCATAGTTCCAAGGGTCACATGTGGGATTTGTGTTGACTGATAATGAAAACAGTGTCTCACAAAATCACAAACGTGGTTGTGTCAAGAAGGCTGAGAATAACAGGACCAAGTAGGCTCCAGCCGTGTGTGCTCATTCATTCTTCCACTTAAAAATTTATAGAATTTTACCTATTTTATCTTCCAGCATATTGTTTCTGTTTTAACACTTAGATCTTTGATCCATTTTGATTTTAGATAGTACATGGTGATAGATATGCATTTAGATTCCTTGGACATAGGACTAATATCTAGAATATATAAAGAACTAAAAAATAGTAGACCCCTCCCAAATGAAAGCCCCAATCAAAAAATAAGCAACTGAAATGAATAGACACTTTTCAGAAGAAGTACAGATGGCTAATAAACACATGAAAAATGTTCAACATCGCTGGCCATTAGAGAAATGCAAATTAAAATAACACTGAGATTCCATCTCACTCCAGAAAGAATGGCTATTGCCAAGACATCAAATAATAACAAAATCTGGCAAGGCTATGAGGAAAGGGGAATCTTTCTACATTACTGGTGGGAACATAATCTGGTACAACTTAATGAAAATCAGTATGTAGATTCCTCAAAAAATAAAATCTAGAAATTCCATTTGACCCAGCTATTTGTCTTCTAGATATCTTCCTCAAAGAGTTAAAGACGTCAGATTATAGCAATACATGCATACCCATGTTTATAGCAGCACAATTCATATAATAGCTGAATCTTGTAAGCAGCCTATATATCCATTAACAGATGAATGGATAAAGAAACTATGGTATTTATACACAATGGAGTACTATTCTGCCATAAAGATAAACTTGAGTCATTTGTAGGAAAATGGATGCACCTTGAAACCATAATATCAGTGAAATAAATCAGCCATACAAGCTTAAATATCACATGGTTTCTCTTATATGAGAAACCCAAAATATAAATAAAGTAGTTTCTCAGATACAAGATAGAGACCAAAAAGATTTTACAAAGAAGAAAAAACAAATAATAATACAAAATTTTCTTTTCAACAGACTAAGATAAAGTAGTAGTATAAATGAAACAAATTAGCATAAAAATTAAAATATTTTTAAAACAATGGAATAGGTAATTTGGGGAAGTATTTGAAATTCCATCTACTTCCTATTTGTCTTCTATTTTTCTCTTTATTTGTTAATCAAATTAAGTGGTTAGGTTCAGTGTTGACCTTATGGGGAAATTTGATTCAGTTCTCATCCAATTTGATCTGTGACCAGAATCATGGAAAGAATTAAGTTTGTGAACATGTATATTGCTTCTCATATAAGAGAAACCATGAAATATTTAAGCTTGTGTGTCTGAATGGCACACAGTGTATTTACTTTTGTCATTCTCTCATTATTTTGTTATGAAATTTTGTTTTATTTTTTCATAAAATTTAAAAAGGAGAAAGCAGAATATAAATAATAGGGGAGGGAGGGAGAAAAGAAGGGAATGGAAAAAAAATAAGATGTGTTATGTACATGTACCAATTCCCCAGGAGGAATGTAATTATTGTGTACTGAAAACATATACTAATAAAAAAAATTGAAAAAAGTAAAAAAATAATTCCTAGAATTCCTATTATGTGTCAGGTGCTATTCCAGATGCTAGAGAGAGAACCAAGAACAAGGCAAAATCTCTGTCCCCAAGGAGCTTGCTCTCTGTTTTTCTAACATTGAATTAAATTTTGTTCCAGACCAGACTTCCAGACCATGTAATATTCCTCTTTATAGGTTTTATGTTCTACAAGCTTGTCTCTCTAGATAGGCCTATTTTTGCCTGAAATGTTTTTTTATAGCATTTATATTACTCTAATATGTATCTTCCCTTAAATTGATAACTCTTAACTTGAGAAAAAATTTAAGATATCAGTTAATTTATAAATGATTTTTGCTGAGTGGAAGGCACACAGAATCCATAGTATGGGAATAGGCAGGGGGAGAAGTTTGGAACAGGAAGATTTATGGGCTTTGAGCACTGCCAACGTTGGTTTGTGTGCTGAGTACACCTGAGAAGAAACATGGATCCTAGAGGGACACTGCAGAGTCTTGGTTGGAAATAGAACTCCTGTTAGTTACCTCTTGGGCTTTTCCATTGTTTGACAGAATCTAATTCCCTAAACTAAATCTCTCTTTTTTTTTTTTTGGTACCGGGGGATCGAACTCTGGTCCTTGCGCTTGCGCAGCAGGTGGCGAAACCACTGAGCTAAATCCCTGGCCCATCCTAAACTAAATTTCTTTCTCATTGAGAAACTTAGAGAAGTTTCTGTTTGTTTTATCAAATCCTGACCCTTATTTAGATCAAGACCTTTATATGATAGTAGCAAGGACTTAAACCAGTTCTGAAGAGTGACATGAACTCTTAGAATTTTTTTGGGAAGAGATAAAGATTTGTTAAAATTCAAAAGCACTGTTGAGAGCAGTGATATTTGCCCTTGAAATTAAAAAAAAAGATGAGAGACTCACTTTCTAAATGATTAAGTAGCATTATTTAATAAAGTGCTCACAGGGCCCCTCAGAAATGGAACATTCTGGAAGTTTAATGGGTCAGTCATTCCACATACAAAGGGCAAGAATAAAGCCCAGGAGGTCTCTGTTTCAAGGAAGGGGGTTGGGGCCCTTTGGGCTGGGTGGGCAGCAGTGAACTGGGTAAGTATAGTTCTTATGTAGATAGCATCGCTGAACATGTGACCTTAGTGGCTGAAGGAAGAAAATCTTATGAGCAAAGTATTTGTGTCACATTGTGAACAGTGGGCATGAGCCAAGGCTGGTTTGACTGGGAGACTAAGTAGGCCATTAAACTCACCCAGAGTCAAGTGACCCACATGCAGAAGATTAGCCCAGGACACTTTCTTAAATCCATCACAGAGAAGCCATTTGCATTAGAGCATTTGGGAACAATGCAGACATTGCTGAAAGTTTCATAGGAGAGACTGAAGATAAGATTTACACCATACACTCTGGAGTATTTCACTAAGAATAATCTTTCAAACTTGTCTCTGCTCCCAAGACTTTCATCTGGCCACCAGCCATAAAAATTGCATCTTCTCTCACTTACTCTATGCTAGCCATATTCTTGGCAAGTTTATTAAAAGTATCGGTGGACACTTTTGCAAACAGACAGTGGAGAGTTGGGACAGTTGGTGAGAGCAGTAGATTCTTGGCATCAGATTCAGATAAACTCTCCAATCATCTCCTGGGAAATGTTTAATATACTGTAGTATTTATAGGGTAAAACCAAGACCTCTGTGTGTTTTTCTCTGTAGTTGTAAACTGAAATAACAGCATTTTATTCTTACCTTTATTCCTACCTCCATTCTTGTCAGAATATCTGAAAACAATGCCCTATTTTGTGGCAATAAAAAAGTGGATAGCTCTCCACATAAAATCTGGTTGCCTCCTTTTCACAGCTTCCATGGTTTCTGTAGGTGAGAAATCATACTCAGGCTGAAGCTCTGCTAGGTAGGCCTGGAGACTTGAGGTTCAAACTGTCAGCCGCCACAGGCAAGAATTTCCCAACGTAAATGCCACATGAGTGCTTAAATAGCATAGCAGAAACACTTTTGCTATAAATGGAATGATGTAAGCATTATGGTTTTGAGAGCCAGGCATGGTGGCATCCCAGCATTTGGGAGATTGAGGCAAGAGGATCCCCAATCTGGACTACACAGCGAGACCCTGTCTCACAAGGAGAAGGAAGAGGAGGAGGAGGAGGAGGAGGAGAAAACAATTCCAATTCTACATAATGTATTGTGCAAAGTTATCTTTCAAAATTGGTGGAGAAATAAGGGCTTTCCATGACAAAGAGCACCTTATTAAATTCATGACCATTAAACCAGGACTCCAAAAAATTCCCAGGGATATCCTAGAAAAAGGAAATGGAGCCAACAATGCCAAAGTGTCTAGTTGAATGAATACACCAGGTAGGGTGAGGAGTTAGGAAGAAGAAGAAACAAAGAAAAAGAAAAAGTAATCAGCAACCCAATGACAGGAATAATTTGCCAGGTGTGGCAGTGCAAGCCTGTAATCCCAGCACTGGAGAGGCTGAGGCAAGAGAATCTCTGAGAATTCGAGACCAGTCTGGACTGCATAGTGAGTTTCAGGCCAGCCTGAACTTCATAGTGAGAGTCTGTATCAAAAACAAAAACAGAAGGCCAGGGATTAAGCTCAGTGGCTCCACAGCTGTCTTGCAAGCGCAAGGTCCTGAGTTCGATCACCAGTACCAAAAAAAAGAAAATCCTGAAGACGAAAAACAAAAACAAAGAAGAAAACCATGTTTAATCTATTTAATCTAAAAAGAAATTTAAGACTAGGCCATCGTGCACTCTCTTGCATGGTGGCTGCCCTCATGCTGCAGAATGTACTTCTTTTCCTACTTGTACTTGGCCCAAACTTGCTCTGCAGAGCCTGTTTCTTTTCCTACCTTTCATAAAACTTTGATACCATTAAAAAAAAATTAAGCATTATGGTTTTGGCAGCCCTCCCTTTTAGGAGCATCTACCATGTTTTCACATATATTTTCTCACTTAATTTATTCAACACTTTTTGGGTAAGTATTATCAACCTCATTTGACAGTTGAAGAATATAAGGTGGAGGCAGGCTGATTTGTTTGTGTAGGCCATAGAGCTAAAAAATAGAAAAACTTAGACTCAGTCTCAGGTATCCGTTAGAGGCAGTGCTCTGAGTGCACGCATGTGTGCATGTGTGTGTGTGTGTATGCACATGTGTGTGTGTCTGTGTGTAGGGAGGACAAGGGAGAGACAGAGCACCCTCATGGCATTCTTAACAGCCCAAACTGAGGAGAGAACGCTGGCCTTTCCCTATGGCCGAGGCTGTGATGGAAGTCAGAAGATGGGGCGGCAAAACAAGATTAGGAGATGTGTGGATGAGGACATCCATTTTAAACAAATAAACACTTCAGCAAAACCTTCCATTATTACAAAATACATATAGAAATAAGAAAGCGAAAACACTTTTCTACTACTTTGTTCACACCTTAGTCCACATGTTTCCAGGTCAACATATGTGTGCATATACATGTGGGTAAAGAAAGACGGCATTTGTGCACACTGTTCTGTAACCAGCCTCTCTAAGTTGCCAGCATCCAAGTTTCTTTGACAATAAGTCTGTTTACTGGGTCCCCGAGCAACCTACCCGTATGACTCCACCTCTGCCTGGCCCAGCCTCTAAGCCTGAGTTCCGCCCTGTCACATCAGAATCTGGCTGTGTTCTTTATAAAACATCTTATTTGTGAGCGAGAATTATTTTCATTTGTTGTTGAGCAAAAGCTTTCATCTCTTCTTTTAAATATAAAATCAATGGAATTTGAACAAGAATTTAAATTTAGGTTAGATATAAATTTTTCATCTCAAATCCAAACTGAGTATGTACATGCACACATATGTACTGTATGTTAAAGAGAAAGAAAAATGAAGAATAAGTTGTCTGATACTACGATGCAGCCCATCTTTTCATAGTTTCTGAAGTCATAGTTCTTTCCAGGGGTCATGCAGGAAAGGAGGGCTCAGAGCTCTTCAGGATCTGACATGACTTCTGGATCATGACCAAAAAAAAATCACAGATACATAGATCCTAGATATGTATCATAGATACGAGGTTACTTCAGGGTGAAGAACTAGGAGTAATTACTCCAGCACTGCAGGTATTTCAGCAACATCTTGTTACTTTCTTACATGACCTCTTGAAAAGTTATGTTTCTTATTGCATGAGGCAAGCTCCTTTCTGTTAGGTGAAAAAAGGACAGAACCGTTCCCTGGTCTTGCTTTTGTTTCTTTTCATTTCGTATTTTGCAGTACTAGGGATTGAACCCAGGGCCTCACACATGCTAGGCAAACATTCTACCAATGAGCCACACCCCAGCCCTTTTTATGTTTAATTATTTTCCTTTATATTAAATAAAAGAAACTTTAAACCCAGGGCCTTTGCACTGAGTTACATCCCCAGCTCTTTAAAAAATTAAAAAAAATTTTTTTTGAGACAGCATTTCACTAAGTCATTAAATTGCCCAAGCTGGACTAGGACTTGTCATCCTCTTGCCTTTACCTCCCTGAGTACTGAGATTATAGGTGTGCACCACCACGCACAGCTTTATTTTTTAGTTTTAGACAGGGTCTTGCTATGTTGCCTCATTTGACTTGAACTCCTCCTACCTCAACCTCTGGAGTAGTTGAGATCTTACACACCCAGTCGGTGTTGTATATAGTTGTCTTTGAAACATTGCTTTTCTTCCTCCCACTTAGCACCCTACTTTGTTGACTGAAAAGTTACTTCCAAAATTTTGTTGGGTTGATGGGAAAATTTGTTATCGAAAATTTGTTTTCACGTTAGAAATCATAGCACATAGCCCAGCTGAGGAACACTGTGGCTAATAAATGGCATGCTGATGCACATTCATTGATATTTGATATTCTTTATTATGTTTTCAAAGATTTAACTATTGCTAGCTATTTCAGGCTAGCAATAATTCATAAGCGATGTAAACTACTGCACTTTTTCTTGAAGGCTTCATAGTTTGTTGTATCCCAATTTTTTATAAATTAGCAAAGACAACAGCAGTGGGAATGAGAAAGGGCTAGCCCTATGTAGTGGGGAGAGGTTTCCTAGGGAATTAACTGAGTCGTTACATGCAAAAAGTTTAATGTGTGTCTGGTCAGTGAAGGCAATAAATGTTAAAAGTAAAAGAATTAAAAAAGAGACTAAACAGGATGCACTCTGGTCCGTAAAGTAGAAGATCAAGGGCTTGACCTTGGATCCCAAGGTCAAGTGCACCAAGTAACTCCAAGGTTAGTGCTCTTTGTTCCACTATACAATTTTTTTTCTGCTGTCAGTTCTTTAAGTCTGTTTCCACCATGAGAGTAAGTGCTGAAATGCATTCTTGGAGGAGAGTGTGAAACCGCCTTCTCAGGCATTTTAAAGACTGGATGTGTTCAGGGGTCTGGAGTAGTGTGGCGCAGTCTTGCATCCTGGAGAAGGGTGGACAAGAGAGATGGTGTTGGTGAGATTTGTTTTCATCCTCTTTTACATCTTACAATCCATTAAATGTGACAAAAACTCAACCAAAAGAGAAACCTTTCTCCTTGTTGGAGGTTAACAGATACCATCTTCCTCTCCTTTCCTAGAAAACCCCCCACAGCTTTAGGGAATAAATATTTCATAGGTAAAGATGTAGCTGAAAGGAAGACCCAGCAGTAAAAAAAGATCAAATGATTTTGATGGGAATTTCTCTTTGACACAATTCATCATGGGCTGAGAAGCCACACAATAGGAGAACTGAAAAATCTATGCTAATATGTGTTGTTTAGTATTTACTTCTGTCAGTACATTAATCATGTCTTATTATGTTTCACGCTAAAGTTATATTTTAAAAATCCCTAATGATAACATTGATGCATTGTCCTTTGTTGTGAGCATAAAGACTTCATTTGATGAATAGAAGTTAAGAAAATGTTTAATCTTCCATTATAGTATAATGATTGAGATTCATCCATCTGCTCTGCAATAATAATAATTTATCATGAATGAGCATGCTTATAAGATTATGGAGGCATATAACAGAAATTGGGTTCTTTTCCATAATTCAAAAATTTTGACCTTGTTTGCTATGAGCTGATGCTATGCTATTTGACTTATGACCATCTCCTGCACCACGGACTTCCTACATTTTTCAACATTCAGATTAACACTGCTTGGAGGGACTGGAAAATAGAAGAGGTCTGAGAATTGTAAATGTCACAAGCTCTAAATTTTCTTATTTCTGTCTATTTAACATGCTTATGGATGTTTATTTCTTTTATTGTCCTTGAAAATTTTTATTTATTACTTTCTAAACTGAAGAAAATTCAAATGTTGATTTCTCCATTTAGCTAATGTTGATCTGATGTTTTAAATTAGAAGTAAATTTCTTGGAGTTTGGGCTGATACAGAGAAGATGTAGGTGCATAGTTGGGTTAAACAAGGGTGATACATTCACTTTTATTATGTAACATTTTCTTCAGGCTTTCATTTTTACTTTGAGAAAGCACACAGGTGAGTGACAGAATGGACGATTCTCTAGAGCCATTCTAGTAAGCTTAGTGTTGCTGCTGAGAGGGGTTCTCATTCTCTCCTTAGGCTTAGGCAGAAGCTATGAGGACCAGATGGAAACAAATGACAGAATTATTAATGATCTGGATAAAGGAACAAACAGTGCCTTCATAAATTAGCTAATGAAACTAGAAGGAGAGGTATCACGACACCCTTGGGGAGAGAGGAAATAGCTAAGAGGAATAAGAGCTATTGGCAAAGAAGCAATTCTATCCAGACATAGATGAGTTAGTTTAACTAGGAAATAACTTTCAGTTGTCTGAGTGAGTGAACTTGAGGGCAGAAAAAATGTGTTAGAAAATACAGTACTTTTCCTGAAATCCAAGATACTCTAGGATTAGAGAATTATAGATGCTAGTGGTTATAAAGGAGTCCAAACAGAGACACTAACTGAGTGAAAGTCCAGTTCCCCTGCTGACTACATTGTGTGTGTAAAAGAAGACATATGTAAAAAAACCCCTCAGTGGATGTAAAAATCCCTGTGCTTACCACAGTAATATTTACCATATTTTCTTTAGATCTATTTCTCTTCTGTCCAATGCTTTTACAGATGCAGTTGCAAACTCTTTTTGTTCCTCTTGGATTTGATTCACATCCTCATAAACACCATTCTTGTGAAATCAGTGTTTATCTTTTCCTTCTGTATTTTAATCCTTGTAGTGGGTATGTACAGATTTGTGTGTACTCTTAACTACCATATAATTGACATCATACTGGGCACACATCCTTCAAGAACCTGTTTTTTCTCTCATCATTGTTTCCAGCATTTATCCATGTTGATACATGCAGCTCAGTTTAACTGCTGTATAGTTTTATATTGTACAAACTATGAACACATCATAGTTTGTCACCCTATTGATGAATATTCAGGTTGTTTCTCAACATTTGGCTGTTAAAAACCAATTGCAAAGAACATCTTTCTGCTAGTCTACTTGGGGATTTATATGAGATTTTTCCTGAGATATATCCGTTAGACATGGAGTATGTAAATCACAGGCATGAACATATTTGAGTTTTTTAGATCTTGCCAAATTGCTCTCCAAAATATTCAGACTATTTTGTACTCTGACCAAAAGTGTATTCCATTGTGCCACATCCTACACTTAAAATTGTTTAATTCTTGTTTTTAATATTAGAAGTTTTTATATCAGATGTCCTATTCTCAAAATTATATTCCACCATGGCACTTCTATTTTACTCTAATGAAATTGTTGTTCCAACAGTATTTGACTTGAATTGTGTAACTCAGTATTAGGCCCACCTCAATCTTTTGTATGCTAATATTCTTGAAATTTCTAGTGATGCAATAATACATTTTTTAAATTTCCAGATCTTTTGTGCCAGATCCACATAAGGAATTTACAACACAGAAGAGATGTATCATATCTGCCGTGTGGGCCAAGAAATAGTGTATAGAATCTAATCTGTGCAGGACAGAGTGTGTCTTTGTGGGGCCCAGAGACTCCTGCTAGGGATATGGGGAAGGAAGGGAAGGAGTCGGCCCCACTTGGCCTTCCCTCCAGGTAGTATAATGGCCCTTACGGCATTCTTTGCCAGTCCTGACTCTATCACCTTACCTATTTCTTCATGGCAGAGAGGGAAATTCAAAAGCCTCATACATTTCAAACAAACCCAAGCCTGGGACTCTGACACACAAACGCAACCATTTCAATATTCATTTCTCTTATTCTGGGGTGAAGTGTTCTAAGAAACGACATTGTACAGAAAGACAAATCTCCACAAGCCATAGTAGACTTGAGAAAAGAGCTTGAACTTGAGAAAGCAGACCGTAAGATTAAACCAATACATTTATTTTACCAGCTAGCTACAGAGTTACTGAAAAGCAACTAGAAATAATTTGGTTTGACCAAATTCATGGATTACCATCCAGTAATATATATTTATTTAGATAGAAGGTTGTAATTGCAAGAAGGAAAATAGAAGCAACAAAAAGTAAGAGTAAAGTCAAAATAACCAGAAGAGCTACCAGCAGAGGTTGAGCTGTAGAATTCCCATCTCCTAGGGTTCCTTCCAAACAGTTTAGTGGCTATCACCTGACAGGAGAGCTTCTCTCCCCTTAGGTTCTATACTCTAGGAGAGAGCTGAATTAAAAGTTGCTAAATGGAAAGTAATAAAGGTCTGTGGCTAGAGAGACATCTGTAAAGGTGAACTGTCTTATGGTAAGTCCCTGAAAAGACAGAGTGGACATATTATTTCCATTAGATCTTACTTTTTAACACCCTTCTAGGTAAGCTCAGCTAAGAAACAGGAGTAGATATTCCCGATCAGTGTGAGGACAAGGCTTTGGAATTTAGAAAACACACAAAGGTGGCCACCAAGCTAGAGGAGTTGAAAGATGACAGCTCATGCAGGCTCATTTTAGGTCTTAGTTCCCTCAAACAATTACAGAGCTTGCTCCCTCTCCCCCTTTTCAAACTTGTACAATTACAACTAAATGTAAAACTTACATTTATTTAACTTATAGCCCAAATTTAAACAGCATTAGCATATACCAGGATACTGGTGCATATGAACTCTTACAGCTCTTATCTGTCTTGCTGGTGGGGAGACGAAGGCTCCAAGAGCGACAAGCTGGACTAAGGGCTCATTCAACTAGGAAGCAGCAAAGCCGGGGTTTGGAACTGAGGCTGATGTTTTGTTCTTAAGTACTGCATTATGCCTCTGTCCTTCAGAGCATTGTTTACTGCCTCTTTCCAGTTTTTATACAAATAAAAAGCATGCAGCTGTGTGTTTCAATTCGATTGACAATTCCCACTTGGTTCCGTTATCTTTTGTTTTAGTAAATCAACTCATCAAATAGAAACACTGAGTTTTTTTAAAAAGGTTGTCACACCCTGTTTATTTTAACAAACAAAATATAATTTTAGCAATGTTCTTTTGATGTAAATATAAAAATACTGAAAGCATAAATAAACTATCAGGCCAACCAAATAGTAATTATTTTGACATTAAACAAGATATCCATCTGCTTTCTCCAGTAAATAATCTCTGACAGCATCTAAAAGACAACAAGACCGGGAAGCATTCAGGGCACTAATGTATGCACTCCGTGAGGATAAAAGAAGCAAATGTTGGAGGATCAAAGGGGGCTCAGAGCAATGAGTAATGTAACACTCATCTCAAATTAAACAGCCTGCTCCATGATGGGATGCAGAGTTTGTCTATCCCACTTTCTTTAGCAGCTGGAAGAAGAGAAACAATGTTCCTGGGAGGAGCAAGGCAGAGAGACAGCCCGGGGAAAAGGCAGGGAAGGGGAAATAAAGAAAAGCACAGAAGTCAACTTGCATCTGGCCCCTCCTCAGTTCCTTGGGATGGGTGAGGCCCAGCACCCTGTTCCAGTGTCACTCCCCTACAGTCCTGCACCATCACTTGGGGGTGTCTGTGCTTTAGTGGTGGCGAACTTATGGCATGTGTGTCACTTTTTTTAAGACAAAAGATGTTAATGTATGAATTATTTTTATCTAAACTAAAACCCCGGGGTTCAGGTTTAATTGCAGTGTTGGCACTTCACAATAAATAAGTGGGTTTTGGGTTGCAGGTTGGGCGCTAGTTCTCTAAAAGGGTCACCATCACTGCTTTAGAACAATAGTGTTTTAAATACTGGAGAATCTTTGTGAATAAAACATTGGAGCACATAGATAAAAAAGAAGCACGATGTAAACACAAAAATGTGCTTATAACTTCAGGCTACTCAAGGATTCTCTGAGGTCTACTCACGTGCTCTGAGCCATACCTGCTTCTTAGATCCCAGGAAAACAACCCCATTTGTAGAAAATTTTTAACCAATCAAATAGTGATGTCAAAAAAAAAAAAGCCAAATGTTATTCTTCCTACTAATTAGCTCAAGAATTTATGGCTGTATTTTCAAAGTCAACCCCCCAAAACACATAGAGATTAAATACCAGTCTCAAGGAACAATACTATAACTGAGAACCTTTATCTAGCATTTACTATGGACTATGAGTTTAAATAGTTGTCAGTGGTTCTCAGACTTTGGTGGGCATCAGATTGCCTGAAGCTTGTTAAAGCACAGATTGCAGGGCCTGGCCTTAGAGTTTCTAATTCAGTACATTTGAGGTGAAGCAGAATTTACGTTTAAACCAGTTCTTGGGTGATGCAATCATTGTTGTGTGTGGGGCTACATTTTAACTCTGTTTTCACAACAATCCCATGCTGTAGTTTCTAAGTGGTTATCCCAATTTACAGATGTGGAAGCCAAAGCCCGCTGAAGTGAAACAAGATTTCCAAGGTCACACAGATGATGAGGCAGGTGGAGCAGGCCAACAGCCTGCCTCCAAAGCAGGGATTGGCTGACTCTCAGTGGGTACACAATAAATCTTTCTGGCTTGGAAACCACACATGATCTCTATTCCAGCTACTCCACTGTGCTGCTGTAGTGCAAAAGCAGTCATAAACAATAATTGACCAATTGGCCAAGACTGTGTTTCAATAAAACTTTATTTACAGAAACAGGTGCCTGGCTGATCCCTGCTCTAGAACCATGGTGTGTGTGTGTGTGTGTGTGTGTGTGTATTAAAACCAGGGCCTGTTACATGCTAAGTAGGTACTCTACCACTAAACCACACCCGCAGCCCCTAGAATCTTATACTACTTTGGGCTTTAGATGTAAAATGGCAGTATCACAGCGCAAAGCACAGACAGACAAACAATGCCTGTTTAGCACAGTGTTTAGTCCCATACCTGATACATAAGTGCTCAATGCCTGTTTGTCCTCATGATAATGACTGAAAATTTTCACTGTCACAAAGAAGTGCTTACTGTACCTTTGGACATCTCCCAGCAGTGGGATCTATGGGTGGGCAGTTGGCTCAGTGCAGCAGAGAGTTGGAAGGGAAGCTCCCAAGTCCGGCACTCAGAGCTTCTAGCTTCTGCTTTGCTGCAGAGTGGGAGCACCCAGTCTGATGAGCAGTGTGCTGCCCTGGTCACTCTGACAACTGCATGCAGTGGTGGCACAAATACTAGAGGGTAACATGGAATTTAAGAGCCTCCAACTTGGAGGTCTGTGGTTGGGAGCGCTTTGGAGAAGAAGTGGAAGACAATTCAGGAAAATGAGTGGGATGGTCAGGAGAAGGAAGGACAGACACCAGCAGTCTGAAAGATACTACCTCTCATCATAGAACTCTCCAACTATCCATTTAAACCATGTAAGAGGTTGTCCCCCATGTCACTTCACTTATGTGCTGCTGAAAAGGGCCCAACTCTAGGGGAACCCGGGGACCTCAGCGCCACTGACAGTCTGTCAACTGACTAGTAGAGGTCACATCTTCATAAGGTGCAGGAAGAGGGCAGAAGTATAAATGGCTTGGACATTTATATTCAATCACACTGACCATAAGTAAGCACTTTGTAAAGCTATTGTTCCCTCATGCTTGGTTTCCACATTGCTAAAATAGAGGTAATAGTACTTACCACATGGGTTTGTTCTGAGTAAGATTTTAATGTAAAACACTGGAATCAATGTAGGTGCTCAACATTATTTTGTGTTATCCTCCTGAAAGCCCTGTGGAATAGTTATGAGGGATGATTGTTATTATCTCATTTTTCAGGAAAGGAAGCTGAGGCATAGTGAAGTCTGATTCCCTTCTTCCCAAGCTTGTGGCAGCTCTGGAAGTCAAAACTCAACTTCTACCTCAAATATCTCTTTTTTGGCTGAGAAGTAAATGATATTTTTTCCCTTTTATTCTCAGAAATCCTTTGGTATCTCCCAGCCAGGTGTACTAGGATCACTTTTCTAACCCAAGGATTCCTTTCCTTAAGTATGACCCTTCCTGTCATAAAATCCAGCTTTCCCAGAGCACAGGTGGGACAGATGTGACAGAAAGGGGCTTTGGGCACACTTATAAACATCCCTTACTCAAATTTGAGAGGCAGAAGAACTTTTGTTTTTTTTTTCAAGGATAACTGGGGAAAAAGAAAGTAGGGTGATAATTCATAGGAAAAGCAGGACATTGGGTATGATGACCCCCAAAATTGGGCAGAGCTCTCCCACTAAACACTAGTGGTGGCAAATATGTGTGGCATTCTCATGGTGCTTTCCAATCACAATGCACTTTCACACAGATTAGTCCACTCAGTGTCCTGTCACCCCTGAAAAACTTATGGTTCCACAGATCAGTGGATAGGCTCCCAGAGGTAAGTGATTACACAACAGGCAAGTGCCAATGAGGGGACCCAACACCAGCTCCTACACCTGCAGTTAAAAGGCCTGGGGACTGGGAGCTGGAGTGCTGGGGCCAGAGAGAGAAGTGGTGGAGGAGCTGCTTGCTGTGAAGAGAGCTTTTTCTAGAAGCTGGAAACCAGGGAGCCCCACAACGGGGTGCACAGAGGAGCACCTGCCCTTAGTGGCCGTCTGGCTTTAGTAGGGCCTGCTTTTTACGCAGGAGATGCTGATTTGGCCTGCAGCCCAATCAGGTCCATGGATCAGACCACTGGTCCCGGCTCCTCTTTATTTCTCCTTAAAGAAGGAAGAAGGAAAACCCAAATTATGGCTGAATTCGAAGTGTCGGACAGGGGCAAAATGGCTCCCTCTTGTGGCTCTTTCTAGTAGTGGCAGCGGCAATAAACAGCCTGAGAATACAGTTTTTGTGGTCCACAGTAGAAAGACCATAAACACACAGTGCTCTTCCAGATGCTGTTCTTCCTGGAAGTCATCCCAGCTGTTGTCTCTTTATAAGTGGACTTATCTCTCTCTCTCTCTCTCTCTCTCTCTCTCTCTCTCTCTCTCTCTCTCTCACACACACACACACACACACACACCCCTATATTCCTACCATTTTATTTAGCTCTTTTCTCTGTCTTTGACTTATGTAGCATGATTGTGGCATTATTAAACCCCTTTAATAGTTGAGAAAACTGAAGTTCAAGACAATGTAAGTTTGCCAAAATCTTACAGCTGATTAGTGATTCAAACTCAATCTCAATTTAAGATCCAAGTCCTCACCCACTATGCTGCACTGCCCATCACGGGAGGCTTTGTCATTAATGTTTGCTAACCTTGATACTGGTCATGACATGCCACTGTCATGCACAGTGGCCATGCATCGATTATAAAGATACTTTAAAAATCCAGACCTCTAGTTCCCTACTTTAGAAAATCACACCAAAATCTGAGTAGAAGACCCATGAATCTCTCTTTTAAAAATTCTTCCTATACAATTCTGATGCAGACAGCTCAGTCTCAGTCCATGAATTGATGTCTGTAAACCATTGTTCAAGTGGTTTTAATTTTTCCAGCTGGTCTCATCTGTAACTTTGTTTATGAGTTCTGACGGCTTAGGTCCATGCTTCAGCTTTAACATACAGCACAGGGAGAAGGAAAACTGGTTAGGGACTTTGTCTAGATGAGGTATGATCAAAGGTGACAATGTCAACCCAAAATTGAGGAAAAAGGGGAGGACTGTGTCTTGGGACATAAAAGCCACCACTTCTTTTAGGAAATATGGCATGTAGAGAGACTAGCTTAAACTTAGCATTACACAGAGAAGGAGAAATGTAGGTTTATCATTTTTTGAGATTTATCATTTAATATGTCACTAGCTGCTATGACAAGTAGAACCAAGATTATACAACAGTTCTAATGGTTCAAAAATAATGGAAATTTTTTTTTATCCAGATGACAAATCAAGGCAGATGTTACAGGTTGGTATGTGACTCTCTTCTGTGTGGTGATTCAAGGACCCGACCTCTTTCCATGTTTGTGGTTTCCTGGAGCCCACTGCCTTCTGCTTCCAGCCAGTGGAAGGGGATGGTGAACGCTGACGGGACCACACCCACTTAAAAGCTTTAGTCTTCTGGCCACAGGGAATTCAGCACACACCCACCCCTAACTGAGGGGAACTAGGAAATGGAGTCTTTGTCCAGCACCTAGAGGAATGTGGCATATCATAAGTGGCTGTGTTCAGCCAGTCTCTACCACATCATGTGAGAGTGCCCCCCACAGCCTGTGGTTAGAGGAGAACCCTACTGATGGGAGCTGAGGTAAAGCAGAACGACTCTGCTCCAGGTGGTGGGTTGACACTTCAAACTGAAGTCTAGGCCTTTTCGCTTACTAAATAGTGCATTAGTTAAAAAGGCTCAACCCTTTATTTCACAGTAAAGAACATAATACCAACCATGTTGAAAAGATATAAACTCAAAATAATCTTTTAAATTCAATACATTTGACTGTATGAAGGTATTACATTGTTATTACATCTTTCCTCAAATTTTGCCTTGAGTCAAGAGCAATATCATCATAAATGAATTCCTGTCCATGAACATTTGGGGTAAATCGTGCTCCTCACTGAGATATAGTGTTTTTACAGGCCTCTTGGTAGAAATAAATATCTTTCTTCTATCCTCCTAAGCCTTCTCATATGTCCCTAGAAAATAACCGCACATCCCCTAGATCTGACCTATTGTGTGTCTGAGATACTTTCTTATCTCTGCGACACAAGACCTGACACTCACAAGTTAAAGGAGAAGAGGTTTATCCTGGCTTACAGTTTGTACAGCTTTCAATCCACAGGCCACAGGCTCCAAAGCAGGGCAGCATGGCAGAAGAGGCATGCTTATGGCATGGTAGCAGGAAGCAGAAAGAGGGATCAAAGGAGGAAGGAGGGGGATAGGCCCTTCCAGGCCACAACCTCATCCCATCAGGCCCTCCCAACATCACATTTAGCTCTAACCTCAGTGGACTGAGTGGACTAATCAATGATAAGTATCACACTTCCATGATCCAATCACTTCTCAAAAGCCCCACCTATGAGCTCATGAGGCTTTGAGGGGCCATAACATCATGGTGCAATTTCCTTGACTTTCCCCCAATGTCCAAACCCCAGTGACTTTGCTCATGGTCTGTTCTGAGAAGTAAAAACTGTCAAACTTCATTATTGGGTTATTTTTCATTTATCGGGATCATATTTCTCCTTGTTGATCATATTAGTGCTAATATTTATAGTTAGATTGGAAGAAAATGAAGTATGAGTACAGACTTAGGAATATGTGGTTTGTCACAGATGTATATGAAGAAGATCCAGGGGTTTTGGTATGAAGAGGTCCTGCATCAAATTACACGGATATGCAGAGCCCAGGTCAGGTAGGTAACTGATGCTCCGTTCCTCCTACCAGAGAGTTGTACTCGGTTCTGGGTCATCCTTTCAACAGAATTATTTCCAGCCACGGACTTTTCTGAAAAGAATTGGAGGTGATGGGAGGGAGCTGAGCTACATCGCATGGAAAATTGCTGAAGTGACTGAAGATTTTTATCTTGGGGAAGAAAAGATCAGGATGAATCTGATAACAGAGTGCAGGAACTGACAAGTGCTTCGTGTTACTCTGAATACTTCCCTGAGTCAATCCAGACTAAGAAGGAAACGTTTTAGTTAGATTTAAGTTTGAATATAAGGAAGCATTTTCTAATAATTATAGTTTTCTATGAATTAAGCAGACTGTTAGCGAGAGCTTCCTGTCAGAAGTGTGGAGAAGGGATCCTGGCTTCGAATAAGACATTGTCTAAGACATATCTCTGGCTCTGCTGTTTTCTGGAAAGGATGGCGGAATCTGGGGAAAAAGCGGAGTCTGTGTGGGGTCTGGATGAGGGATGGAAGACATCGAGTAAAATATAAACACTGCACAAAAGCAGCACAACTCCATTGCCTGCAGATCATCGATGGCAAGTGTGGCTGCCATGGCTCCTGCTGTTCCATCCTCCTCCACCTTAGCCCTTCCCTCCATCCTTCCTCTGCCAATTCCATTCAGCCTCTCTGCCAGGACTTCCCCATTTCCCAGGATGGAGTGCTCCGTATCTTTCTTTGATGCTATAGCAAAGTGTGGATACTTCTTTTCAAAAAAAAATTTTTTTAAGGCTTCTAGTGGTGAAAAAATAATATACACTCACTTCAAGGAGACATACAGCTTTGCAGCCAGATTAATTGGGTTCAAATCTTGGCCACACTACTTAACAGCTGTATGATGAAACATTTAAGTCTGTAGTCCTAGGTTTTTTCTTCTACAGAGTAAGGATAGCAATATACCTACCTCATAGGGTTTTTGAATAATTAAACGAGTTAAATATTTAAAATGCCTGAAATAAGGTCTCATTGCTATTATAAAAATAGTAATTATCAAAAATATAGAAAAGTAGAGAAGTCACTCCTAATTTTATCATTCGAATACAGCCACATTTTGCTGTTTTTATTTCCTACTTTTTCTTTAACACAATTGTGGCCATACTTCAAATATAATTTTGTGTTCTCATTTTTAGCTTAGTGTTTTAATGTAAGAAGTAAGGCCCTCAGACATAGAGAAGGATATTTCCTTTCGTCTATTCTGATGGCTATGCCATATGTCAGTGATCATTAAGCAAAATTAAAAGTGAATTGGTGAAATTATCATTGAAGAAATGGGAAATGCTTAGGGCCGGGGATTTAGCTCCAGTGTTTTTGCCGCCTGCCTCACAAAGCGCAAGGTCCCAAGTTTGATCCCCGGTACGAAAAAAAGGGGAAATGCTTGAAGAATAAGAAAGAAAAAGAAGTGGGATGCAGAAATGGGATCCAGGAAAACAAGAATAACTGGTAAATTAAATATGTCTTGGCCTCTGTAGTATCATCCCTGTAAGAAACAGGGACGAATAATGAGGAGCACTGGTCTCTCACTGGACTTAATGCATTCAGGCTAAATTTTAGTATATTGCTGCCAAAGTGAGCACATTTAGGCTAAATTTTAAACTGTGGAAGTCTCTGCAAAGACTGGGATCTGAAAGCTGCTTTTCATTCTGGTGTGAGAAGTATGAGCTGAAATTTCTTTCTTTTCAAAAAGCATGTCCTTTGTTGTTCTAGAAATAATAAAAGAATATCTCGACACCAAGCGGCCCTTTCATCTGCATTTCCAGCCCTGTGTTTTCTCCACTCATGTCTACTCTGATGTTGGCAATACCTGGCTTTAAGAAGGTATTGCGCTTCTGGAAAGCAGTATAGTGTGCTTTTGGGAATGTGCTTCTGAAGATTAGCCTTTGTCAAATCCAAAGATTTGAGAATGTGAGAATAAACTGAGTGACTTTTCTATTTAAGGAAATTAATGGTTCTTCATTTTGTTAAGTGACTGGTTGATGCTGTAATTTATCTTTTGCATGTAAACATTTGTATTTTTCAGGCTACTTATAAATGTATAAATGCCCTCTGTAGGTAATAGATACACCTCTTCTTTAATTTTGTTTCCAGTGACTTCTTCCTTCCCAGTCATTTAGGAGTGTCACCCCCTGGCTAGCAGAACAGATTGCTGGCAGGCTTGCTGTGGGGTCTCCTCCACCCTCCAGATCCATGTCTTTCACCCGGGCTTCTTTCTTGTTGGCCTTTGGGAGGGTTAGGGCTTGTGAGGATGCAGGTGTTTTCTCTGCTGCATCCATAGGGACCCCTACTTTAGGGTCAGTGATTTCTCAGTCTTGATTCCTCACACCTCACCCTGGCTGCCAGTGGAGCACAAAGGAAGGGATGGTTTATGTGGATTCTACACTTAGGTCAGAATCATTTAGGGCTTCATTACATAAATGAGGTCAAAGATAATGAACTGTGCTTCTCCTTCTTCATACTTGAGCTGAAGCTTCTCACTCAGGAAAGCTGGCACTCTGGGTGGGGAATATCAACTCTGGAATTTGAGTCTGTTACCTGGGCTCCCTCCAGGAACAGGAAAGTCATTGCTGTCCCTAATCTCTGTGTGAGAACTCAACTCACACGCAGTTATTTCCTGTAAGCTATGATATGCAGAAGCCATGAGAATATGAGACAGAGAATAAAAATAAAAGAGAAGTATTAGAAAGTCCTCTGGGATTAACACTCCAGGATAAAATGAGATTTTGAATCCAGATATGGAAAAATATTTTGTCCTATGTGTGCAAATAGCAAGCCTTAGAGACCCTTTTCAAAAATGACCTGATCATGCTAGGTCATTGATTACTCTAGGGTGGTGGCTCACATGAGTTGAGGTAAAATTTGATGTATTAAGAGACCAGTGTATAGCAGAGACTGATCATTGGCCCCCGCCATTTGTCAGTCCTTCATCCATAACAACAACAGAAGCTCTGATTTCTAGCTGAGGACATGATTTCTCAGAACAACGACTCTTTCCTGCTTCCATTCAGCAAGCTGTGGTCATATGAATAAATTGTGCATGTGAGCAGAAGTGATATGTGCAACTTTGAAGTTACAACTCTGAGAGGAGACTCCCTGACTCCTTTCCCCGGCTTCTGGCTAGGATGTAGTGATGGCCTTGCTAGCCCATCTTGAACTGGATAGAGGAGGTCAGCTGTAGACATGGTACGAGGACGATTCCAACCCCTGGCCCCAAGGTTAATCCTGAGCTGTCACATGAGAGAGAAATCAAACTCTCCCTTGTTTAAGGCTCAATAGTTTGGGTTTGTGCTGCAGTGGCGTCTGTACTCTAACTGATGACAGTGAAACCGGTCTCCAAAACCCAGAGATGCTATGCAATTGTTTTAGAGTAATTTCTTTCATTTATCTTCTGATTTCTTTCCCTAAAGGGATGTAGGTTTGTCTTCAAACTAAAATAGAGATAAAATAAAGATAATGTAAGGATATTGTAACTTTTACCTTTTCTTAATGAACATTACTTTTAAGAAAAGTTTTAGAAAACAATTACAAAAAGAGTAGAGTTCCTATACACCCTATACATCCCATAGTCCTCTTATATTCGTGTGGTGCATTTAGTACAATTGGTGAACCAATATTAATAAGTCATTACTAACTAAAGTCGATGCTGTTTAGATTTCCTTAATTTTTACTGAATGCCTTTTTCTGTTCCAGGATCCCATCCAGGTCACCACACTACATATAGTCATCATGTATCCTTAGGCAGCTCTTGACCATGATAGTTTCTTAGATTTTTGTGATTTTTGATCACTTTGACAGTTTTTAGGAATACTACTAGGTATTTTGTAGGTGGTCCTTCAGTGGGATTTGTCTGATATGTTTTTCATGATTTTACTATGTTTATGTCTTTTGGGGAGGCAGGCCACAAAGGTAACTTGTCAAGTTTGTTCCATTATATCAATGCTCTCCACATTACTTACCACTATTGGTGTTGACCTCAACCATGGCTGAGGTAGCTTTTGTCAGGTTTCTCCACTGTGAACTTACTTTTTCCTCTCTTTCTATATGGTCCTCTTTGAAAGGAAGTGTGTAGCCACCTTAAGTGAGTGTGGGGTTTGCACCACCACCTGAAGGGCTATATATCTATACAGGTTACTTGGAGTTCTTCTGCACAAGAGTTTTGTCTTTTACTTTACATTTATCTATTTATTTATTTATTCATTCAATAATTTATTTATACCAGTATAGGTAAATGAATGTCTGTTTTGTACTTTGAGTTATAATCTGATAAATATTTTCTTGTTCAAATTGTTCTAGCTTTGGCCACTGGGAGCTTGTTCAGTTGGCTATTCTGAATCTTTGCTATCTCCTCGTTTTTTGTGCACACATCCTTATTTTCTTTTATTACCAATTACCAGAAGCTCCATTGGTCATTGGTCTCAGGCTCATTGGTCCCAGTCCTAGAGTCAGTAATTTTTCCAAGGACTCAGCATCTTTTACTAGAGAATGTAGACCTGGTGCTAGGTGTGCTTGTGGAATCTTCTATCGAAGGGACCCATTGCTGTGGGGCATGAGGACAAAGCACTCACATGGCAGTGTAGGTCTTGCTCCAGAGCTCTGAGTCAGCCTGTCTGGGTGGAACCTGAGACTGGCCTCTTGATGGAGCCTCCAGGGATGCTGATGCTGCTGGCTCAGATGCCACATTTGGAAAACCATTGCACTCTGGGTAAAATAGGCTTTGGAGGTCAGCTCTGAGATCCAAGGTAGTTCAAGTTTCAAACTACTGATATGCACAAGGTGTCCGTTAAATTTACTTGCAAGGAGGTGTTAGGTTCTGTAACTGGCTTCACTTAGCCTGGCTCATTTACCACAGGAAAGCATACAGCAAGTGAGGACAGGGCCAAAATCACTGAAGACAAGTCAAATTAGAGTTTCCAAAGTCATTACTTATAGATCGGGAATCCAAACTCTGCCTCAGATTTTCAGTGACTTCAATGGACAGTCCGATGAATTTCTCCAGTGGAAAAGTGCAAATGGAAGGAGAGATCCTATCTATGGCTTTATGAGGAATATTTAAGGGGAATATTTTTCATCTTTTTCATTATTGAGTCACTATCAAATAAATAATACTTATTTTTTTCCTGAGGTTAAATTGCTCTTTGGTAAATCTAAACTCATACCAGATTCTTGCAAAGAATTTGGTAGAAGAAAGAACAATGATCATATTATTATTTATATAGTTTTGGTAATTATATTTTTATTACTTATAAAAGTGGCCACTTGCACATTATTTATTACAGCTGTAGAATCACAAAGATTTTCTTTTTTCATTTTTATTTTTGATCCCCCGTTCCTTCTTCTGTCCTTCCTTCCCCAGATCTTTCTCATCTCCAAACTGTCTACCTCCCTGTTTCCTAACACTTCCCCTTTAACTCAATCTTTAAATTATTTATAAATTTTGGGATTATCATATAAAAGAAACAATGCAATATTTAACCTCCTGTGTCTGATTTATTTTGCTTAACATTATGAACCCAAGAGCCATCCATTTCCCTACAAATGACTCAAACTTATCTCTCTTTCTGGCTGAGTAATATTCCACTCACAAGGTTTTTAAAGAAGCTCTGATAAAATTACTAGAAAACTTGAAGTGTTCTAAAGGGGACAAGAATCTAAGAGTAAGAGAGGAAATAAAATTAACATGTTTTGATGGCTATTATTATTTAGTGTAGGCTAAACTTCCATAACAAATAGACTCCAAAATACAATGGCTCCAACAAAATAAAAGTTCTTCCTCACCCATGCAACAGTCTAGAGTGGCTGTCCCAGGATGCTGGAGTGGTTTGGGGCAGGGGAGGGCAGGTGATCCTGATTGCCATTTCCGAATGGAGCTTCAAAGTCTATCTGACAGTGTCCCAGCCCATGGACCAGTGGCTGTGGCAGGGAACTAGGACAATGATTGGTCAAGCTTAGACTATGTCATCATGGGTTGGGAGAGTCTGTGTGTGTGCGTGTGTGTGCTTGTGTGTGTGTGTGTGTGTGTGTGTGTGGGTGGCCGTCGGGTGGGGGGACCAGGTAGACATAAACAACCCATTTATAGGATTTTACTTTAACTCAAATTCCTTCACAAAAACATCGAGACATTTGCTTCTTCATGGAAATGGAGGACAGTCTCTTAGGGTTTTAAAACTTAAAATCTTAGCACTTTTCATAGGCAAAGGGCTTTATTCATGGAAGGAAGTTTAAGGACTGGACCCAGAAGATTGGGTTGGTAGTGTAGGTTGAGTTGGACTAATGGGGCTGCCGAGAGCTCTAGGAAGGTAACATGGTTAGAGAGGGCATTGCACACAGATGGACCTGGGTTTGAATTCTGGCTTAGTCATTACTAGCTTCAGGGCCTTCAATTCTTTGGGCCTCAGTTTTCTTGTACATATAAAACAGTGAGTGCATTCACTTCCTTGTGCAGTTTTAGGAGGAGTGGAAAAGTACACGAGGCACTCAGTGAAGGCAGGTTCCTTTCCTGAAGCATATGTCAAATGTGCCACCATTCTTTTACTCATATGGCCCCCTCTGATTAACAAAAATATGTTTTAACATATTTTTCCCAAAAGCTACACCACAGACCTACCTTCCTAGCTTTGAATAATTTATAATAAATGTTTTAAATCCCCTCCCCATGACAGAAGTAGTCCTTGCAATGTTTTCATAGAACAATTTGGATAATGTAGTTGAGTTGAAACTTCTTTTTTAACCATATTCCTGTTTTATCTTCATTTTTCCCCTTTAGCTCATAAAAGATCAAAATTAATTAAATCTTTTGATGTATCAGGACAGCTCTTAGAGTAAGTGTTAAGGTAAGGACATTGAACTTTTCCACATGAGTGTAGCTCTATAACCTAAACACAGATTTAATGCCATGTCTTTTAGCCTCTGAGAGATTAATTACTGCACCAAATGCTAACTAGGCTGACTGTATTTCTTACCATAAGAGCAGGAATAGGAGTTCATTCTCTTATGGGAGTTGTCTAAAAGCAGCTGCTTAGGCCTTATACCAGGCATGAGGCCTTAGGCTCATACCCTGGGACAGCTCCCCTCTCTGACTCTGGTCATTCCCTGGATCTGAAGAAATCAGAACTAGCAAAAGGGGGCAGTAGTGATTGCTACTTCCCAGCCTGCAGGCTAAGGGTGGTGAGCAGGAGGGTAAGACCCTGGGGTTGTGACCTCCTTGTGAGGAAGGGGATCTGCCATCCTCACCATTTCTGCTGTTTTCCTCATTTGGAACCTAGAGTATTTTAATGAAGTTTGAAGCTGGACACTGGTTTATATATGAACTGGCAACATGTCTTTTGATCTCACCCAAGTATGCTCCTGTGGACCCGTGAAGTAGCAGTTCTGATTTGTCTGCTCTCCCAGCACTGAAGCACCATTTTGCAAGCACTTGTTGACTTTCCCATTGATAAGACAAAAACTGACAAGAGTGGGATGATTTGCCAAGTCCTGCCAATTGTTTGCACCACATCTGGTTTACACCTGCTGCGCTCTTGAACTATGCATTCCATATCTATTGATTATATCTATTGATACTGATTTCTATCTATGCAAAGTAAGAGCTGATATATTCATTTTCTGTTTTTAAGACATACTGACTTCAAATAAAGATGCAAAATCAATGTAGAAGGACAATGCACATCAGATTACACTATCAATGCCATCAGAGTGACAAGCCCTTGACAGTCACAAACATTTGTAGACTCTGCCCCAAGAATCCACTCAGGCCAGGATGTCCAGGCCTTCCAATTTTCAGGATAACAAACAAAGGTGGGTTTTTGGGGGGTGGGACTTAAAAGAAGTGTTTTGGGTGCTGATGAAACAGGTCAGACCTCAGATGTGAATGATTTTGTTTTTGGAAATTTCTTTTGGCAAGAAGATAGCCTCTTGGAGCATGTTGTAAACCCTGAAACCAGCAGTAGATTTATTGTGAAGCCAAGTGAAACTTAGCAATGTGGTCCTATGGTTGCAGTCTTGAAACATTTGCCCCCAAAATGTGATACTGTCTCATCCCCCACTCTCTTCCTTCCCATAGCAACTCTCCTTGAATTGAATGATGTTGAAAGGGTTACAGGGATTCTGGGCTCTGGCAAGGGAATGTTCAGTTAGAGATACATTTTTGGGGGTTTAGAGGAATATGTTTATGTTGTTTGCAATCACTTCTGTGTGTAGTTTGAGTTATTCTCTGGCATTCTGGTGAGAGAATGGCTTCTGGGATTGTTCCTGCTGCTTGGTGGGGTGGTCCATTCTCCTTTATAAATCCATATCCAGAGCCAGAGCTGGCTCATGATATGAACATGTTCTGTGTTCCGACTCAAATCACAATGTAAGAGGAACATAATTTGAACTTTTTCCCAAAAAAAATCAATTGTGAAAATTTTTGAACAGAGGGTTTGGTGTTCATTAAAGCCTAGGCAAAGGGAAAAGTTCCCTCTGTCAGGTGTGTTCTTGGTAATGCAGTATACAATTATAAATGCACCTATATTTCCTTTTTTGATGGGAATCAAGTGAAGGTGAATTTAACAGAATTCCAATATGGCAGGGAAAAAGCTGTTCTTTTATTACCACAGTGTATACATCTGTAGGTGAAGGCTTATGTTTTATACATCCTATCTTTACAGTATTGGTGTATATTGTTCCTTTGGTGGGTTCAGATGAAAATGGACCCCAAATTGCCACTGATTTAGAAAAAGAAAAAAAGAAATGAAGAAACAGATGACACATTCACCAAGTCAATTTATGTTGCATGAGTAATTTGATTTGACCAATGATTATACTGCCATACAATGAAGTAGAATTTAAAAATACATCTTGTTGTTATGTATCCCTTAATCTAAGATTACTGTTGTAAATGTTTTCAGAATATGTAGCCAAAAATATAGAAAAATATTAGAGGTATCAGGAAATTAATTGGAAATACACATTCATTTTTCTAGATTTTGTGATGTTTGTAGTATTAGATAGCTTTATTTTTTTTTGTTTCAAATTAGTATCTATTGCCATGTTTAATTTTTGGTTGAAATTTTGTTTTTTTCTTTCTTAAAGAAGGCTTATCAGGCTGGGGATTTAGCTCAGTGGTATTGCCACCTGCCTTGCAAGCGCAAGGTCCTGAGTTTGATTCCCTGACACACACATACATACACACACACACACACACACAAAGGCATAATATTCAGGCCTTGTAAAACCAGGATTTGTCCCTATTGGCAGTGTAGGAATATGTAATATGCTACCATTACATGTATTCTGTATCTGAAATATAAGGTTGACATTTTTTTAAAAAATGCATTGCTATTTTAAAGAATTCAATGGATGAACAGTAGAAAATGTATCCCCACAATGCTACATGATTATTCCACAATGAATGAATGAATGAATAAATAAATAAATAAATAAATTTCAGACTCCAGTTGTTAAGTTTCTTGATTCATCGTCCCCTAAAGCTGCCTGCTCTCAGGGGAGAGGACTCTTTCTACATGTTCTTGAAGCCAGAGAGGGCTGGCACTGGGCTTCTCCCGCCTGGTCATTTCTAGAGCTCAGCTCCTTCCAGTGTGAGCAGCAGCCCCTCTTCCTGGCGCTTCT
Source organism: Heterocephalus glaber (assembly GCF_053883595.1). Classification (NCBI taxonomy): domain Eukaryota; kingdom Metazoa; phylum Chordata; class Mammalia; order Rodentia; family Bathyergidae; genus Heterocephalus; species Heterocephalus glaber. The sequence goes on from NW_028258143.1 coordinate 54,711,179, forward strand.
CCCCCTCACCCCGACTCTCAGCTGCTCCCTCTCAATCCTCAGACTCTTGGCCCAAACCTGCCTGTAAGCTAGAAGATTCCCCAGCCGTATATGCACCCATTCTTATAGCTTTATCCGTTCTCATAGCTGCTGTAATAAAATGCCATACACTTAATGGTTTAAAACAACAGAATCTTATTCCTTCACAGTTCTGGAGTCCAGAAGTCCAAAGTCAGCATTTGTGACTGCAGTCAGTCTGTCAGCAGGGCAGTGCTCCCTCTGGCTCTAGGGAAGAATGTCTCTTTTTCTCTTTTGGCTTCTGGTAGCTGTTGGCAGGCCTTAGCCACCCAAGTAGCTCCAGCCTCTAACTTTGTGGTCAGGTAGCTTTCCCTTCTGCATATATAAAATCTCACGCTGTCTCCCTCTTTAAAAGAAACACAGGATAAGGCAGGCGTGGTGGCATACGTCTGCAATCCCAGCACTCAAGCCCCACTTGGGCAACTTAGTAAGTGCTTAAGACATTTCTAGGTAAATGGATGCATCTCGAGACCATAATCTTAAATGAAATAAACACACAAGTTTAAATGTCACCTTCTTTTATGTGAGAAATCCAAAGTGTAAATAAGGAGCAAAATGGAGGATAGATATTGGAAAGTAGGAAGAACCTGTTCAAATGAGAATGGGAATAAGGCGGGGTGGGGGAGGAGGAAGTGAAGGAAGGGAAAAGAGATTTTAAAAACATAGAATGGAAGGAAAAAATGGAAACAGTTTTTGTAAGTGGAGAGGGGAAAAAGGGTTGAAGGGAGGGGAGAGAAATGGGAAAAAAAGAATTAATATATACTGTATTATGTACAAATTCCCCATGATGAATGTGATCATAATGTATGGAAAATATGTACTAATAAAAAATAGAAATTAAAAAAGGGTGCAGGAGCTGTAGCTTAGAGAGAAGGCCCGAAGGCCCTGGTTTACCCAAAGGTCTTGGTAATCCCCATTACCAAAAGAGGGGGAAAAAAAGTAGTAATTTTCCTTTGTAAGCATAGAACTCTTTCTCTTTCCCTCTCTCTGTCTCTCCTTCCCTTCTTTTCTTCTTTAAAAAAAAATCAATTGTGTTTATTTGAAACTGTGGCTCTGGTTGCAAATCCTGCCTATGGGTTAGAAATATTTTTGACTGTTCACTTGTCATGTCTAGAAATGAGGCTTTTGTAACCTTTAAATTGTGTGGTGGTAGCCAGATCCTAGAAAATAAAAAATCCATTTAGGGGCTACTAAAAAAGAGCCTGCAACTCCTTCTGACAACTAAAACACTATTAGTAGCTACAAATATTTATCAAGCACTTATTAAGTCCCCAAACTGTCCTAAGGCATAATGTACATCATCTAATTTAATCCCCATAACAATTCCAGGAAGTAAACACTTGCTATTGTAATTTTGCTTCTGATGTAACGGAAGCTCAGAGAGGTTACCGAACTTGCCCAAGAAAAAACATTTTAAAAAGATGAACTGTTGCTAATTTCATAATTTGAGAACTCTGGGAATTTGTCTTTTTTTCCTGGATATTTATCTTAGGATTATCATTTTGTTCCCTTTACATTGACCACATTTATAGTTTGGGAAAAGTAGCTGTAGGCTTTTGGAGATTCGTGTGTGACTGTTTAGTCTATATTATAAGCTATCAAAGAAACAGCTCTTCTTCATCTCTTATCAAAGAATCAGACTGAAGCACGGAAAGTATTTTTCCATGAGTTTGTAGAAGTCAGGGTGCTGTAGGGAGAGACGCACTCAGAACTGGCACTGGGGACAAAACAAGTACAAGGATCTCTGGGCCTATGTGCCGCTGGGAGAGAAGACCTGGCTCTGGTGGACCCCCAAATCCCCAAAGGCTGCCTCTCCTTGGTTCCTCTATACCTCAGCAGCACTAGATCATCCTCTGGCTCCAACTCAACTTGGGGTGCAGCAGCAAGTCCATGGTGAAGGAAGCAGGGGAGGAGGAGAAGAGAATCCATTGTTCCTGGACTTGGCTGCCCACTCAGGAGTATGCCAGTTGCTTGATGAATAGGGCTGTTGTAGTTCATAATAATGGACTGTGAATCTTTATTTGTTCCTGTAATAACATGAATTGGCTTGATAGGTCTTAAAACAGATATTTCAGTTTAGTATGGCATCTCTATCTTGGTTCAGCATTATGCTGTAGAAGAAAGTCACCAATCCTTTCCCAAACTCCAATCCTTTCATGAAAGAAAAATTGCAGTAATTCCCAAATCCTCCCATGAGACTGAAACATCCCCAGCTAGGAAGGTTAATCATTTTTTGAAAGGAGATTTGGTTAGAGAGTGACAATATTTCATGGTTTTATGTTGTACCCATTCTGTGTGGAAGCAAAATCAAAGGACTTCATCCTTTGTGTCCTCTGACTATAGGATAAGCTTGGGGAGAAGGAATAAGAAGAAATGAACATATTTACTTGGGGCTCATCTTTTGGGGGGAACCATCTAGAAATGCTACTCTTGGTTGTTTTTATAATGGCACTTCTCTTTGACTCGGCCTTGCTGTGTGCCAATGATAGCTCGGAAATATAATTAACATCTTTGTGTTTAAGACATTTCATTTGAAAAAGACGGGGTATACCAACAGTTATGGCACTGAAATCATTAAAATCATGCAAATGCTTAAAGTGTGTAGGCCTGGGAGATTATAGTTTCATTAGAGAAAAGGCTATAAAGTTAGACCTAGGTAATTACCTTTCCCATTAATGCTAGAAAATTCTGTGCTCCACTGAGAAGTGATCACGGTGCATCGTGCCTTCTGTGCTTTTACATTCAAACGGCAGGAGCCTTTATTTCATCAGCACAAACTGCAAGGTAACAGCGGCAGCTTTCCAGGTGTACTTTGCAAATTGGGGTTTAAATGTGGAACACATCAAATTAAAATTCAATATTAATTATTTTGTCTTGCTAGGAGTCTGAGTGGTTTAAAGCAGCAAGGGTAATTGTCTAATTCATTGTGTGTGTCTACAGCAAACTTAATCATTATGTCAGCTTCCTAATAAAAGGTTATTATAGAAACAAAGATCCCAATTTTACATATGGTAGGCAAGGGAGGATTCGAAGAGCCGGTCTCTGAGGTAGACTTGAGGATCTTGACAAATGATGCCCATGCTGTGATCAGATACTTAACAAGAAATCTCGTTATTAACTAGGCCTGTACAGATAATTAGCACTTGAGCTTCAAATTTTAAATCTGGCTTGAGATGTATAATTTATCAAAAGCTTTAGCTTGCTGTCAAAGTCCGATAATAAGGTAGCGTTATTGATGAATTGAGATTAAGAGCAGATTGAAGAGAAAATTAGGCCATTGGTTAGCCTGAAAGATCTGATTTCAATATTTACAGTACTAATTTGGTATTATTTTGGTAAATGGACGTGGTCCCCAAGTGCTAAATGGTATAAAAGAGTAAACTATGCATCATTATTCTAACAGGAAAAGCAATGTTTACTGTGTAGTAGATTCTGCAGCACTAGCAGTCTGGTTAATAGGCTGCTTTATAAGATGAGTGTACCTGGTTTTTATTGTGTGCATTTATTATAACCCATTCAGCACCTAGGGCTTTTAGTGAAAATTAGAAAATGTAGCTCCTTTACATTAAAAATGATATCACATTAGACTAATTGCTACCGAGCCTGTCTTCCTGATTTAACTCACTTTTGTTTATCTCTTGGCATTGTCTTCCAAAAATTCTTGCCTCTGGAATTTTAGATAACTACCATTTTAGATATTCAAGCTACAGAAAATGAGCAATTTTTTTTAATGATCCCTGGTAGCACTTCATTGCTAGCCATCTTGGGCGTGGGGGAAAGAATGAGATGTACAATAAACCATCTATCTCTGTAGTCTCTCAGCTTTGAAGCACAGTCTGAATACACTTATGTGACCCTTAGCAAGTTAAATCTTTTTGATGCATGTAATAAAATGTTGTTTGGGGCAATAGCTGATTTCCAAAATTATATTAGGCATAACATAAGGCTGTGGAAAATTGTCTCCCTATTTTTCCTTGCTTGAGCTCACAAATGGCATTGGGAAGGTACTGGAGTGTTTTATTGTATGGCACATCAGGTATAAATAGAGTACACTGCACCATAATATATCTATATGTAGCTTATAGCAATATCTGCCCGTGAAATAATAAAGCACGGAACTGTTGGTTTCCAGGAAATTGCTCAAAAATCCCTTGTCACGTGTTATTGGCAGCAGCCCCTCTGCTCTAGTCTCCAGCTGTCCAGCAGGGTGTGCCAAGTCACAGCAGGACCTGAGGACTGTTTGCATTGCACAGTGGCACAGAGCTTTATGGTGATGCTCCTTGTACACTGTGCGCCTGCAGACAAGTAGGCTTTCTGAGACTCAGCAGGAGTGCTGCAGTGTTTATGCTGAGGTGGTTAGCTAGTGGGCAAAATGCTATTATTCAGAAATGTGTGGCAGAGGAAAATGTATTGCATTACGTTTTCTGTCAATACCATCTTAACACTGACCAATAACAGGTCTTGGCTCAAGCTAGCCCTTCCTTCTGACTTTTAGGTGTAATTAGATGGAATGGAATTAATAGTGTAAGTGCCTTTTTGGGAGGAGGAAGAGATTTTTTACCCCTTTCCAGCTGCACCTCCTCAACCTACCTGCCATTTGGACTCAGCAACACTTCTGCTCCTGCCCCCCCACCCCCATGCCTGAAAAAACACTCGTTTAGTATTCTGCTTTTAGATGAAAAAGATTTGGTGTTTCAGCTGTTCCAATATATGTTGACTACAGACTAACGGATATTTATCCCACTTTATTGCTTTCTATAGGCAAAACTCAAACAAAAGAAATTGGATTTTGCTAATAGCAATGAGCAGCATTGGCATTTTTTGACAGTCGTAAGGATAATAATAACCCCACACATGGAGATAGGGGGTTATAGCTTTTCAAAGCACTTTTACATTCATCATTCCTCTTGACATCATGTATGACCTAGGCAGGGGTGGGGATTATTATGCTATTCAGTGGCCTGGGAAAGAAACAAGGAAGGAAGTTATCGCATGAGCTTACTCCAGAGCTAAGATCATTCAGTCCTTTGAACTTTCTGACCTTTGCCTGCCTTCCTTTTCCTCCCTTTCCTTCCTTTTGTCCTTCTTTCTGCTTCCTTTTTCTTTCTTTCTTTCTCTTTCTTTCTTTCTCTCTCTCTTTCTCTCTCTCTCTTTCTCCCTTTCTTTCTTTCTTTCTTTCTTTCCTTCTTTCTAATAATATTTCCTTTAATCATGAAAGTTTGCAGAAATACTGCCAGTACAGGGCACTGTTCCTGCATCTCTCAGAGTTGCATAAAACAGTTATTGAGCCAAGAGAGTGCCGTGCAATGTGTGTCCATGGGTCTGTTCTTTGTGGGATGCTTGCTCAGCTTTCTTTGCATATGCATTCCAGAAATGTTCTTGGTTGGGTGATGCTGGAAGGCCCAGGAAGGTGCCACAGAATGTGGCCTTGTGCACTCTGTATTTAAAAACCAGCAGTCGGTTATTAACTCCAGCAGTTGAGACAATGCATGTATTTCCAGAAAATCACTTAAAAAAATTCAGGAAGGTGGTGCCAGAGGCACCAGGGCTTCGATTAGAACTCAGGGGTTTCCCTTCTCTGATGTCTACATCACTAGCCTGGTAGCTTTCTGACCTTTTAAAAATTCCCCACACTCAGAACTCTCTGCCAAGAATGCACTGCTTCGTGCTGGTTCTATTAGGCCAACTTCTCTAGGGAACTTTAGGAGGAGGAAGATGTACGTGTTTTCAAAGGGAGAGCTCAGCTCTCATGGGACCACAGGCCACATCCCTCCCCTCATGTCTCCCCTCTCCAGCTTTAGACGAAGGAGCTGAGCCTGAGCCTCACAGTGAGTGGAAGTTCCAGGTAGCAGGGTGAAAATGTTTTCTTCCATTTCAAATAGGATTAGGTACTCACCACGAATAAATTGCACATGCATGTACGATAGGCTGTTACGTGCGCCAAAGAAACAAATGATCATCAAATGATCACATGGGGGAAAAGGAATTTGTATTTTATATTGAGCTCACAAGGACCAGAGTTTTGTGCTTTTCGTCCAGAGTCTTGCCTATGCTTGGAGCTTTAGCTAAGGCAAGGGACTGTGATCTGAAGAGGAGGCTGTGTGTGTGTGTGTGTGTGTGTAGGGGAGAAAAAAGCGGAGGAGGAAGGCAGGAGAAGCGGCAATTGAATTTGAAAAGAAAAATCATGGAGAATGAAACAACCATGAAAATATTGATAAAACCAACAGCAGAGGGGTCAGGAGCGGTCTGTGCCTGTTAATTTTGTCTAAGCATTTTTTTCTATCACCATTATTTTTGTCTAATATGTGTATTGTGCTAATATGTCAGTTAAAGGATATGGTCTTTTCAAGTCTAGGCGCAAAGATGTTCTTCATCTGGTAAGTGATAGCTTTGCCTTTTCAAAACAGTGTGCACATGGTAGAAGTTTTAATACTTTTAATGAATCTTTGAAATAAATAATAATAATAATAATGTTCCTATTGCCATTATTCTTTAAAATTTAAATGTAGCTGTGAAAAATAAAGAGCAAAAGCACTGGACAGCATTTATGAAATAATATTCTCAATAATCTTCCCATCCCAAGTGAATGTTGGCATCATAGACCACCTTTTACATTATAAGGGAAACTTTGACCCTTTCACCTTTTAAGCTGTTAAACTAATTTTGACATGCTTATCGAAGGATATACCTGAATGTTTAAGAGGAATTATTTCTTGATTGTAATTTAATTTTTCCTTTATGATTTGAAATAAAAATTCTATTTTAGACATTCAGAGGTTTTAAAGGAAGAATTTTTAATTTAAAGCACCTTTTAAAGGCCCTACAAAATCTTTTTATTTATTAAACTCCATCACAGAGATACTGAAAAGCAAAATAATATTGTTTAAAGTTATACATACGAAGTATATATTTTACTATCTAACTCAGAGAGATTGAAGATTTGCGGATGCTTGGACATATTTAGATCAATATGTACTTATATAACAGTGATGTTGCATTTACCCTGATTATGCATTGTATATTGAAAATGAATTGCACTAAAATTACTGGAAGTCACGTATTGTTTTCTCGTTATTCGTGCTGTCTTATTTAGTGATGTCTTCATAAAACACGAAGTACAGCAAACATTTGCTTTCATAAGTGGATTAATCAGTATGCAGAAATTGCCAATGGTGTCGCTTTCTGCTCTAGTGGAACCCAAAAGAGCCAAGGAGAAGCCAATCTAGTAGTAGTTCCTGCTTCCTAGGATGTCAGGCTAGGAATTCACCATCCAAGTCTTACCAATAGGGGTCTCCAGTGTACCACAGAACTGTTTATACCCCTCCATTATGATTATTTACAGTATGCTGCACATGAAGACAGAGCAAAGGGGCAGAACAGATTTATATGGGCTGGAGCTGATCCTGGATTTATTCAAGGAGTGCAAGGGTGACGTCAGAAGTTATAAGTGATGAGGAGAAGCAAAGACATGTCGAGGTTTGGTGTGAGAACACCTTTAACCTAATAGTGCCGACACAATCTAGCTGCGCCCCAAACAGAAGAAAGAATCTCTGGGAGGCTACATTGGTGTTTCCAGATATTTAAATGTGGGTCTTTGTTTAGAGGAAACATCAGAAGAGTGAGTGAATTTTTCTATTCTCCTTTGAATCTTTTGAGAATCATTTGAAACTACAGTATCTAAGTATCAACCCCAAAATTGGTTCATTACAGTTTTAATGACATTATTTAATTTTTAGTGAGAATATAGGTATCAAAACAAGGCCCCCCAGTGTTACAGAAATGAGGGGAAGAAACTCTAGAAAGAGCAACTAGGATTTATCATACTGGAATATAAAGTTTATGCCATAATATATAAAGCCCGTCATAACATAACTTAGGCATTGTGGACTTTCTTTAGTCCATCAATTCTAGGAAAATTAGTTATTAAAACCTTGGACCAACAAATGAAGCCATTACTGGGGCTTTACAGTAGATCTTTAAAGTATGAAGCTAGCCCAATGCCTTTCTCATTATTCATTTATTTACTCAACAAATATTTATTTAAGTCAAGCTTTGAGAAGTCACTAAATGCCTAAAGGAAAAATAGCTCTTTTCAAGGAATACAGTCTAGTAAGTGATAAATAAAAAAGAAATCCCAATAGAAAACAGGCTCGGGTAGAAGCTGACACTGAGGCAAACACAGGGTTCTGGAAGGGAGGAGGATTCAGCAATTAATTCTGAGGGAGGGGCTGAGGCTGAAGAGAAAATGCGTCTGCCTCTGAGACGAGTTGCCAAACAGTGGCTGTGAGTGAAGACTGGAGGCTGTTTAAGGAAAGCACAAGCTAGGAACCAAAAGGAAGTAAACTTTGTAAACTGCGGTGGCTCATTCTTCCTGAGAAGGGAGGCTAGGTGAAGCTACAGAGGATAAAGGCTGCTTTAGTTAAGGTGAAATGAAGCTAGAGTTCAAGGTTGTGTAGGGAGAGGAAGGAATCAAGGTAAATATAGAATATTAATTTCCCCACATCAGAGTTAGGAATCTTGGGGGCATTGTTAAGATGATCCCATTAGAAGAAGACAGAGGACTGTGTAAAGACTTACTTAACACAACTCCATGTGACCGACCAACACCACTGTGGTTGATTTTATTTTTCACTTTTAGGTGTGGCCAATTGCTTTGCCTGTTGGGATATAGGACATTGATTATATTCCCTCTGTGTACCTTAACTAGTGCGGTGATTTTGACTTGGTCTCTTTAGTCTTCCCCAGATTAATTTCGTGTCTATAAATGAGGGTTGTATTAGCTTAGAGCTGAGGTCTCCACAAGCTCCTAAGATCCTGCAGATCAAAATGGAACTGAAGACACATTTAGTCATATCCCACGAGGCAAAGTTCAGAATAACTGCATATATGAAAGGAGATAAAGGACTTGAGAAACTGTCTCATTGCTTATGTGAGAAAGATACAGGTTATCTTCAACCAGATGAAGACCAAAAGGGCTACAGTTTAGAAAAATACTTACAAGCTATGAAAAAGTGACTAAGCAATTAGAACTGAATATTATGGAAGATTGTAACCTTCCAGGTACCAACTGAGTAAATGCAGCAAAAGTGTCCTTGGGCAAAACTTGGATATACAGCTTCCTCTCAGCCCAGCTTTTGATTCAGTCAAAATTAAGTTGTTATAACAGGGAAACAAATGAGGATGGAGTGGTTAATTCAAATCTGGGGAGTTGCAGGAAGCTTCTCGGGTGGGATAACGCTTGGGGTCTCCCATTAATAATGAATTGTAGTTTTATAGATGGAGAGTGGAGGGAAGGGCACTTTGTGAAAGGACCAGCATGACCAGAAGATAATCAGAGCCACGGAGACTCCTCGGTACTAGGAAGTTACATGCAGAAGCAGAGAGAACCCACTTGGGTGGATAGACAACAGCAGAGATGTTTCCAACTCAACATTGGCAGGCAGATAGCCTTTCTTAGGTGCCTGCTCTTGGACTATACTAGCTCTGAAATTTTTGGGGATTTAAATGATGAAAGTCACCAGGATATGAGAAGAAATGACAAGCAGAATTTAAAATCTGATAACCTTTCAAGTTGTGAAAATGGCTAATAGAAGTTGGGACGATATTTAACAGAGATATAATGTATGTAAGGTATATGAGAAAAGAAACCTCAAACGAAATGTAGAAAATGACTCTCTGTGTACTTTACAGAGGAAATGATCTGGAAGTATAAAGTTGAACTGGAATCAACAATGTAGTTACAACACAGTTCTAATGGTCATATTTTGGGCTTCTGATCCCAAAGGGGAGAGAGCTTTGAAAGAAGATTGTTTTGTTATACCAATACCCAAGATCTTTACTTTCAGATACAACACAGACACACCACTTACCTATTTCCACACTGCTAAACCTTCTTATGGAGAGCATGGATATAAAGCTAAATTTTAAGTTATAATTCAACTAGTTTTAGCTAACATTGATTGTCAATCCTATGGATGCTTTTAAAAGTAAAGCATGTTATTTAGTTTGGGGTTGGGAGTGGGGAATAATGTAAAAAGAGAAAAGGAATGTGTTTGATTGATCTATAATTTTATGTAAAGTAGAAATTATAAAAATTATCAAAACCACAGAAGATAGGCTCTCTGAAAAATACTAGACATCGTCTAACCCATAGGAAAGAAAATCAGAGGACTTCTCAGTAACTCTATAGGAATGTTTCTGAGAAAACTAGTGATCAATTTTCTTTGAGTTTCCATTTTATTAGATTTTAACTAGAAACGCCTTCAATTACTGAAGTACAGACACTGAAATTGGTTGAAAGGATGCTGCTTTTGCTAATAATAAATAATAGAAATTATAAGGCATAGCAATGGGCCCAGGATAGCTCCTGGGCAGCTGACTGCTTCCTTTGAATATTGGCTGTTCCTTCTGCCATCGAGGTACTTGCCTTGTCTGAGCAAAGTTACTAAGCTTCTCTGAACATCTATATTTTTATCAGTAAGATGGAAATAAAAATACTTCCTGCCTCACAGGATTTTGTATGATTGAGTATATTACCAAGGCAAAAGGACTTAGACCAATTCTGGAACTTAGTGTAATGCTTAATAATGATTATCTCTTATTACTATGACTTGAACATAATTGGTGCTCATTGAATATCTATTGATTGATTACCATAGTGAGTCCTGCCAGCTTTTTATGTGCAAAAGCAAGCCAATCTTTTTTTTTTATTTTTTTTTTAGCATATTTAAATTATACTCTGTCCTGGTATACAGTTTTTCTTAAAAAGGCATATACTACATGTGCACAAAATACTTGTATTAAAAGGCAAAATGAAATAATAAAATGTAGTTGACAACTCAGGCTGCAAATCAGTTCTGATGACTAACTGAAAGCATTAATGCATTTTGAGGGGCTGCTCTGTGTTTCTGACTGCCCACCATGCAGAGAGACGACTGTCCCAAAGTGGAGGGCATTTGGAAACTGGAGCCCAGCTCCACAGTCTGTGGCAATGCACAGTGGTTGATGAGTTAGTTCTAGAGGCTTCTGAATTTTAATGATGCTGGAGATGATATTGTGTGTCCTTCAGCTTGTTAGAGTGACACCAGCACTCCATAAATCATAATACCTGTGTATTGTAAAATCAATAGCAAAGTGCTATCTCAGCGCCAACCCTTAATAACTTTCTTGCTGCTCTAACAGCTTAAACTTTGCCGTAATGCCATTGGACCTGTAGGTTAGGATCAGAGCATGCTTAATTTGTTTTGTAATAGAGACTTTTCGCTAATGAAGGACCGATTAGTTAAGCTTTGGTTGCCACTCTAGTGATCAGTTGGCAGAACAGCCTGTGCAATTAAACTCGTGTATCTCTGTCCTGAAGCAAAAAAGCAGGCTTAAACAGTCAATAAATGTTAATCCAGTCACAACCTGTCTCTGCCTTTGAAGGCTGCCCATGAGGGTTTTTTTCCCCCACATTACATTTTTTTCATCTTGTTTTAAATGTGGTGGTCCCCATGGAGTCGGGATGTGGTGTACATGACCTCCCACGGTTCGGTAATAAGATCTGGCATGCTAACAACATTGTCTACAGATCTGTCATCTATAGGTCTGTCTGTCCCCCCCCCTCCACCTCCTCGGCTTTTTATCCAAGGTTGAATAAATGAGCAATGGAAGCCCATGAGCCCTCTGGATAAAATTGGATAAATATGTATGCAAAAAGGAGGGTGTGCTTTTGTGTTGCTAGGACACACATTATGGGCTTTCTCCCACTTTCACTGCGCACGTATGTGGTTGGGATGGGATGGGAGAGCCTTTTCACTATTTGTCTTTATTGCAGTGAATGTGGGATGTAATCACCGGTGAGTGCTGGGAAAGCAAGAGTTCAGGGCAGAGCCAGGAAGCCAAGTGGAGCTTCATAGTTGTTCCTGGGTTGGACAGGAAGGCAGAGGGATAAACATAAAAGGAAGAAGAAAACTGGGATTAAAAAAACTTTCTCAAAACTATTTAATACTCTCTGTGTTATCTGTGTCCTGAAACAATAGTCTGTCTGTCTGTCTATCTTTTTCTCCTTCATACAAGAAAGAGGAGATTGACAGACAAGAAAGTAGTTAATAAAGACTGTTGCCCACAGACACGTGGGAGAATGAAAGAGAATGGTCAGAAACATTAGATGTCTTCTCTTGGATCTAGATCCACATGCTTTGAGATTCTGGTGACATTTGTTTATTTCTTTCCTCTGCATAGGAGCTTGCTTCCCTCATGGTGATTATGGGCTCTTATTATGTCTCATGATTTAGCCTATGTTCCTGATTGGGAGATTTAAAGGTACAGGGAAAGGAGAACACTGGGAGTCAGTTGTCCAGGTGTTACTGGCATGGGATGCCAGTTCCCCAAAATGATACAAAAACCAAATGCAGATCAAAACAGGGGGGCTTAGAATTTAACTTTCCATTAACCTGGGTTTAATCTATTGTTTGATTCTCACTTAATTTGGCATACTAAAATTTTATGGTAAAACTTTACCACCTAAAAATAAGGTAACATTAGTACTCAGATGGGTACATATTAACTTGATGAAATTATGCTTTTTAAATCTTCTGAAGCTGGAGACTTCTTAAACATTGGTCTTCTTCCCAAAATGCAAATACTTGAATAAAATCTGATAGCTATGGAGCAGCCAGTAATTAATCATGTCCTATGAACTCATTTATGTTAGAAGAACCCTCAGTCATTTCTCTGTGACTCAGTGAATTTTTCCAGAGAAAAGCAATACTGTAGAATACACATAAGTATATTAACCTACCATGCCTACTAGGTGTTCCTCACCAAGCCAGGTGCAGAGGAAATGATGAAAAATAAGACAACCTTGGTTTCTGCCCATGGTTCTGTGCTCACTGATGGGAAACTTAATATGTGCAAAGAAATACATTTAAAGTAAGAAAATCAAATGCAAATATATTGATTATGAGCACTGAAGGCAAAAAATAATTAGCATTACCCAAGTAATTTATGACCATAGTGGGCATCGAGCTGCATGCTGCAGGCCTTAAGTCACTCAGTGATGGTGCCTTTCTGAGCTCTCATTCTGTAAAAAGCACTGTGTCTGATACTCTGGGTATTTGTCAAGAAAATTAAAGATATTCAATTCTCAAACTTTATAATTTTATTTTTTTCCCTCAAGAATGTATGATTACAGTTTTTCTGATATACATATATATTTGAGAATCAATTAAAGACATACGATATACATTTCATTGGAGACATTTTGCTGATCTATTGGCTGTACGTGGAATCATGTGAGAAGTGTGATTTTAGAAGGCGCCCTCCTGTGATTCCTTTGACTAAACCGAGGAGGACGTTTGTAATGTGGAAAATCATTGTAAATGCTCTGTCCTCAAAATCTGAACTTTGGCAAGTTGAGGTCTCCTTGCCAAACAGTGGGCTGGAGTGAACAGACATGGGCACAGAGCCTTAGTGAACAAAGGCCTATCGTGAGTCTGAGTAACCAGAGACAAGAAACGCCGGTTGCCCCTGCCAGGGAAATTTTAAGCAGAACTGACTGTTCGGCCAATGGTCAATGAATGCTAGTATTAGCAGAAAACAGTAGAGCACAAATAGAAGCTAGTTTCATGGAAAGTATTTAAATGGATGCTAGAACACATCTCTAGAAATCCAACTGTCCAGACCCAGGTGGAAGCTCACTGTTTACAAAGCAAGGTACAAATGCCAGGGATTCTTAGATGATTAAAAAATATACAAATAGTTCCATTTCACATTCATAAAAGTAAGAACACCAAAAGAGTCCACTTACTTTCTCCCAGACTTTGCACATTATTGATGCTACAAAGCAGCCACAAACCAAGGACAGTCATTCTGAGTTAACAGCTGGGAGTAAGCAGGCATGGAAAGAAGGAAATCAATATCATCATCAGTGCTGTTTAACATTTCTTTGTTAAGCTTTGCAGCCTAACAAATATTTTACAGCTCTTTTGTTCCCTAGTCTGGTTAACCAAGAAACAAATTGGGAAGGGAAGGATCTCTGAGCTGAAGCTTCTAGCAGGAACTTAAGTGTTCTTTTTAATGGATTACAGGTCATTAAAAGAATGTGTTTTTTCCTGAATGCTCTAATTTAAATAGACAAAATCGGGGGCATTTGTGGCAGAGATGCGTCTTACTTTTATGTGTAGGTGGCACAAATATCATCCCTCTTGTAAGAGTTGTAGCCACAACAGAAGAATGACAAATATTGAAGTGGAAAAGGAGGTTCGTAGCAAGAGAGAAGTTGCAGCCTTCTGGCTCTTCCCCACAGTCCCTTCCAGGAGTGAGCAACATTCAATGGGTCCAAGAGCCAACCATCTGTTGGACTAGCTCCGTAGTTCTGTCCCATTCTTCCCAGTACATATCATATCAAAGGAGGTCTCAGGGGACACTAGCCTTTAAAAAAGCAAATGAAGCTCATTCTACAGATATTCACAGCTCAGCAGTAGGTTTCATTGAGGTAGAAAATGACAACTCTTAAGACAGAGCCCTGGTGGGAAACACATGGCACCTCACAATAAGCATAGACCCACACAGGCTCACACAGCTTTCTGGGATGAAGCTTTTCTGAAGAGGGTTCAGAAACCTTCATTTAATTCTACATTGGGTGGCCCTGACTTGGTAGCTGTTTTGGAAAAGGCCCTTGGCATTTTCTTTGGAAGAACCTTTCTAGTTCTACATTCTTCTAGGGCAGCCATGATTGTAGGGCATGCTGGGAGTCTGAGGCTTTGGAAGTGAAGCTCCACTTTCAACTTTTTCTCTAAGATTTGAAAGTTTTGCCAGCAGTGAGCAAGGATAATTTCAGTGTTTTTGTGGGTAGAAACTGAGGAAATTGCCAGGCAATAGTCTCACAGTAAAACGACTTAAGGAGGGGAAAGAAAGTCAACTGGTATAGTAAAAATTTGACAGCAGGAAGAGTACAGTCTTTGGAGTCTGACACACTGCCTCTGAATATCTGCTTTGCCAATTAACTTTGTGACTCTGGGTAAACTTATTTAACCTCCTGGAGCCTTATTTTCATGGGATTGCTGTGAATTTTTATTGAGAAGGCACATGGAAGTACTGAAAATGCAGACAAGGAGTTGTTGTTCCAGACATACTGGTTTCCCCATCCCTTTACCTTCTTTTTGGTTTGGGGCTAAATTCAAATACTTCTGCTGTTTCAATACTTTAAGGTAAAGTATCTAGAAAAAGATAAAATTATAGTCAGTAAAGACAAAATAACACCAAAAACTAAGGCGATATTGTTTAATTGTATTTGTACTGAAGGGTATATGATAGTTAAGTATATGAAGTTTGTACATTTCTCATTTCCTCTTGCCAATATTTGGAAAACGAAATTGTCTTTTGTAAGCGTTAATGGACAATATAAAAACACTGGGATCGTGACAAAGCTCTGCTGTCAGTAAGCCCTGCTAGTACTTAGGATTTTACTCCACATTGTAATGGTGGTTAACGTGCTAATCGTGAAAACCCATTAATTCCCCTATGATTCAGGCATTGTACACTCTTTATTTCTGAATCAATTTGAGGTGGGCTGAAACCTAGACCCAAACAAAACTGGTGTGTGGCAGGGAATAGTTTCTTCTGAGCTCCAATAACTTAAATATTTTTCATTAAAAAACACACGAAACAAAAGAGGACCTATACCGGATGCCTGGAAAATCCACTTGTTTTCCTTTTTATTTTTAAACGAAGCAAGGAGTTGAAAACATCAGAAATAATGAAACTAGCATATTTTTATTGCTCTGTTCTTACAAGAACTGATTTTTAATGAAATTTAGTTTAAAACAGAAAATCTTGTTCCTGGGTTGAACCTTTTTGCATTCCAGCCTGGGGCTATCTTTTATTGGTCAAGTTATAAACCCCAGAAAAGGGGGTTTTATAGTGGAAATGCTGACAGAACCCGCACAGTGCTACTGGGTGCCTCTCTAATTAGTCTGCAGTCCTGAAAGCTGAATTCCATAATATGTGGCCTGTACTGTAGTGCGATTACAGAGTGGGCCAAAGCTCCAAGCTCAGCTGGGCATTTCTATGCAATCGGGGCTTCATGTAGACTATGCTGGAGGTTTTCCAGTTGTGAAATGCTAGTACTTTTGAGAAAGAGAGAGCTTTCTTGGTTCTCTTATTTATTTGATTATGAAATGGAACGGTTTGAATATTCTTTTGGAATCCCTGGCATGAGTACTCCTCTGTAGACCATAAGCCTAGACATTTAAGTTTCTAGAGATTCATTTTAGCATCTACTGAAACACCTTCTGGAAACCAGCTTCTGTTTATGATGAAATGCTTGGTGCTGAAGTTGACAGAAGCATTCTGCCAGCTTACTAAAGGGAATGAAGGACAGGATGCACAGAGCTCCACACACACAGCACTTTTTTGTTGGTTTTCTGTCTCTGCTGTGCCCTACCCTGTATCACAGGCTCTCTCCCCTCCATTGTCCAGAATCGTTATGGTCCTCACACTTGCTGGGTACAAGTCTGATAGGGCCTATGGTCTCGCAGCTGCAAAGTCCAGTCTAAAGATGGCTCAGCTAT
This sequence comes from Heterocephalus glaber, assembly GCF_053883595.1. NCBI lineage: Eukaryota > Metazoa > Chordata > Mammalia > Rodentia > Bathyergidae > Heterocephalus > Heterocephalus glaber. Next base: position 54,727,789 of record NW_028258143.1, read on the forward strand.
GTTATCACCGTCTGGATTTAAGCTGAGGAAGCTCTCTATCCAGGGCCTCCCATAAGCAAACAAACACGAACAAATGACAAAGAAAAGAAAGAGAAAGCTTCTGAATGAACCCTCTGTTGTGATCAGGATATCTCTCTTACATCTTCTCTCCCTTATCACTTTGCTGATTTCCTTTGACTGTGGGTCTTGGCTTCCTGAAGTGTTCAGCCATACTGGAGAGGTTAGGGGGACTCATACAGACAATGCTTCTGAGACGCTCAGTGTTTGTCCAAGATGTGCATATTCCCAAAGTCAAAAGCCGGATAACAAAGTATCAAAAGGACAAGAAGTTCTCACAAAAGACATGCTGGACTGCAGCCCTGGTACCTTGCGGTTGCAGGCATAGGGTTTTCCCTCCTGAAAACTATTACTGCACATTTAAATAAAATCATAGCAACTAGGCTGCCTTTCTGCAGGAACTAGCTATCTCTTAACACAATATTTTTGGTGCAGAAATGACTGCTTAAGCAATTTGCAGGGCAAGAAGTATAAGAAGACAGCAGAGATGTTAGAATTTATCTCCTTAAAGCATAATAATAATAATAGCAAACTCTTACTTTCTTTTAGTATATTTTGTTTTGGTGAAATGATTGGTATGCTTATACTCAGCTCATATGAATTCTAATATAATTTTTAAAATAAATTATTATCAGCTATGAATACACAGCTAATAATATATTATGTACATTATTATGTACATTTACAAGCTGGACTCTTTTTCAGGACCTTGAGCTTGTGAAGCAGGCGGCAGCACCACTGAGCTAAAGCCCCAGCCCTAAGCTGGACTCTTCATAGGGGAAAAACTGTTCAGAGAAAAATCTTAAATGTGATCTGAAAAAAATGAGGTCAGCTGTTTTCTCTCTTCTCAGTCCCTTTCTTTTATAAGACAGTGACTTTTAATATGATCAAATGATTAGTCTTACTAAGAGTCAGATAAATATAATTTGGCAAACTATTCATGTCTACTTCTCCAGGCCCATTTTGGTTATCAATGATCTACTGATTGTTAGACCATAGGTTAACATGTATACTGCTCTGGGGTTTAAAGAAAGCATGCTTACTTGGTTCACAATCCAATAAACTCTTCAAAAAGTAGATGATAATCTTTTGAATAAGTTGTAGGTATGTTGGAATATCTGTGTGATGGAGAAGAGTGAGAGAAAATCAAAGCAAGCCTTCAAAATTGTGCAATGGTACTTGCCTTATTGAAAAGATAGCACTTTAATGAAGAAAATCTTGAGTAAAAGAAATGATGCAGAACCATTTAATGCCCTGGAATTTAGTTACCTGAGCTCACTACATATGGAGAGGCTGTGAAGGGTGCTGGAGCAATGGGACCCTGCTGTCCTCATCCACTATGAATAAACTGCAGGTAGAAAATTTACTCACCATAAGGGTGGGTGGGATGTGACAAGCTGATCCTAAGGCTTGCATGGGAGATAAAGGACCAAAAATGAGTCATGGCAGGTTCAAAGAAGAGTAGAAAGGGAAACTCACTGTAGACAATATCAAGGTTTCTTATAACGTTATAGTAATCAAACATCAAGGTAATAGTTAGCAGACAGAAAGATCAGCGAAAGGACAGAGAGCCCAGAAGTAGACATGAGACTTCAGTGGAATCACAATCTAAAAAATATTGCTTGGAAAAACATTTGCTGTACTCATGAATGTGTAGATTACTTACCTTGTACCATATACAAAAATATATTTCTGATGTGTGAAAAGAAAAACACTTAAAAAACTTTGAGGATTAGATACTGAAATATAAATAAAAATGGGATGGAGAAGCATTTTTTAAAGGCAAAGTACAAATCTCTCTGGAAAAGATTGATGAATTAGACTAAACAAACTGAGAAAAACCTGCAAACTGGTAGAAAACATTTGTAATATATATTACTAATAAAAAATGTGTGTGTATATTACAAATGCATACATATTTATTTATTAGTTCTAGGAGTATAAATCATCTAACCCTTTTGGAGATATGAGGTTTGATCAGTAACTATGGTAAATGTTTAAATTAAAAATTTATTACAATGAAAGACACTTTCCCATTCATCTACGTCAAAATATTTCCCATCACTTTGCACACTGTAATCTGTTAGTTCTTGCCACTCTCTGAAGCAGCTCTGAGTCCTCTTTCATGACTGTCTTTAGTTGTGCTATTGTGGCTGCTTCTGTGTCCTGAATTGATTCAAAATGTTTACCTTTCATGGTCATTTTGATATTGGGGAAGAGCCAGAAGCTGCACGGTACCAGAGCCAGTGAATAAGGTAGAGGACATACAGTCATGTTGTTTACAAGCCTGCCTTTTTGTTGTATGGCACTTTGCAGCAGCATTCACCATATTTTTTATTACATCTCATAAAGACACTCACAAAAGAGGATTTCTAGAACTGCTCAGAAAGTGACAAGAGTGATAGGGTTAGGATAGGGTTAGTGTGCTTAAAGTAAGGGGAAGTATTTTAAGGGGGATGAATGGCAATCTGTCTTTTACTGTAATAACTAATATTTATTTAAACATATAGTATATTTTTTGACCAGCCAGCCCTTAAGTCGGCAATTTTTAATATAGTTGAACTTGAGGATATATCATACACAGCAGTTTCTAGCCTAAGTGTATACGGTAAGAAAACTTTTGTTCATGTGTGTAAGGAGTCATGTGTTAAAACTATTCACTACAGCACTGAAATGGCAAGAGGAAACAAAACAAAACAAAACAATAACAACAAAAACCAAAAACAGCAACCTGGGAGCAATATGAACATTCTAATGTTATGAAATAGCAATATAAATCAGAAAATATTACTATACAATAGTTAAAATGAATGAGTTAGATCTACATGGATACATCATGAGAAAACAGTTCAAAAAAAGCAATTTGCAAAAGGATATATACACTTTGAAATCATTTATATTAATTTAAAAAATTCACTAGACACTTCTATTTTGGTATGGGTTCCTATATATGCTACAACTATAATGATGAGGTAGTAAATAATAATATCACATCTTCCATACAGAAGTTTCCTCTGGGGAGAAAGCAGAGGGAATAATTGAATCTACATAGTTTTATTTTATTTTTTTAAAAAGATCTGAAGCAAATGAGGCAAAATGCTAAGTTTTATTAAATCCAGATAACGGTACAGGAATCTGTTATATTATTTTCTGTTCTTTATGCAAGTTTTGAACTGTTTCATAATTAAAAAGAAAAAGATCATGTTCCTAAATACTAGTTCTTTTGATCTGTGCAATCTAAAATGAAAACTCCATATTCCAAGACAATCCTTTGTAAATAGGAAATATAGGAATTTATTTTAAATTTCCTAATATTTCCATTTTATCCATATTTATAATGTATAGACTTCATTAGTAGAGATCACAAATATTATTAATTAAAATACATGTTAATGGGCAAAAATCTCACTGATTAGAGCATGCAATTAAGTTGTATAAAGACTACAAATCTTTTTCTTTTTTTGTACCAGGGATCAAACTCAGGACCTTGTGCTTGTGAGGCAGGCACAGTGCAACTGAGCTACATTCCTGGCCCAAGACTACAAATCTTTAGGCAATGCAAATCACCTACATAGCCACACACTAAAGATAATTCCTATCTATATTTGTATTCATCTTTCACACTTTTTTGTTACAAAATCATATATATATTTTATAAAAATTAAAGCACATTATGTGAAATTTTTTTGAAATAACCTTTTCACTTACACATAACTTTCTGTCTCAGTAAGTCATTTTCTTTATTATTGCCTATTTAAATATTACACTTTCTGAAAATTATTTTTAGTGGCATCTTTATGATTAAAAAATAATAGGTAGTTTCTTTTAGTTCATTATAAAGAAAGTTATGCTATTATTTGTTTCTTCCTCCTTTCTTTTGTCAAAGTCTTATAGTTTGAGTAACTACTTTAAGATTATGATACACAGTGTGTTTTTCTTTTATTATTTTGTTATGAAAAAATAAAACAGGTGTTTATTGTAGAAAGTATAGAAAGAGAGAAGTTTTTAAATCCTTCATGATCCCACCACTCAAAGAAGTTCAAGATTTATCATCTGGTATATTTTCTTACATCTTGTGCATCCATTCTAATCGATCTATATATATATAGACTATAATTTTATCTTGTAAACTGTTAAAATATCCAGTGTAAAATGTATAGTTTTGTCTTTTTTTTAACTTGACATTTTATCATAATCCTTTGTCTGTATCATTAAATGTTCTCTAAAGCATAAGGTTTTAACATTTCTACAGATGCCATGAAGTAGATTGACCAAAGTTACTTAACTAGGCCAATATCACTGGACATAGATGTTTCCAGTTTGTCACTATCAAGAATTGCACTGTAATAAACACTCTTTTATAAAAATTTTGGTAAGCCTTGGTGATTATGTCCTTAAAATAGACTGTGGGTCAAAAAATAAGAACTTTTTTTAAAGTTCTTAATGCATATCACCAAATTGCTTTCCACAAAGACTCTGGCAGTATTTTATACCTACATATAAGTGATATGGGGGGTATATAAAAGATGTTAAAGGTTTTATTTTCATATAATCTAAATGAGCATATTAATTCATGGAATCAATCTGTCCCTGAATTTGATAGAATAATCTATGCTCATGATTTAATTTTCTTTGAAATCTATAGATAAAATTAGTTCTTATAATGACAAAATATTTTCATAATTAATAGATTAGTCATCTCATTTCATAACTGTCCTTTTCAGGAACACTGGAAAATAAAAGAGAGAAAAAATGACTATCTTTTCTGTGGTTAAAAATAATAAATTTGGAAATACTATAAATTTACATGCAAATTATTAAGGGTGCTCAAAAATAGAGAAAAAGCATATTTGGAAGAGGAAAAGACTCAATGCTTTTTAAATAATATGGACCATAATTGGAGCTTATTTATAAAACATTTTCATTATTAAAACCAAAACATATGGTTGTTTTTCATGAGAGTTGGCAAGTGTTTTTATTGCTTTATAAAAAATTATTGAATTATGCTCTATAAATCTAATCGGCATATAGATTTTTAATGGTATATATTTTCTTTCATTAACTTAGAGCTGTTTTCCATAAATACCAAACAGTGGTTACAGCTCAAAATGAGGGGATGTAAGGTTAATGTTAGTTGTTTTAATTTTAGACAAATAAAATTTTGAAACATAATTTTAAGATTTTCAGGGCAGGCTAATCAGGGCAATAGCTAAAGGGATACTTTATTCCAAATTCCACTTTCAAGTATAAATGCTTCTCATATGAAAAGAAAGTGTGGGGGATATTAAGTAGTTTTTAACTTCAGAAGCTAATAAAAGTCAGAACTCTCTGGCCACAAGAATGGGTTGTACTTACTGTGTTCATTCTTTTTTCACACCCAAATAGTTACAAATTTCACATTTAATTTTTGCCAGCCTCGATCCATTACGGCAGAGTTGCAGGGAGATAAAGACCCACATGGCTACAATTGCTGTTTAGAATGTGAAGACAAACCAAAGTTAGATGCATTTGGTTGATGCTTGGAATTTGGTATCAAGTAGCTTAGCTCAGAGGGTTCAGTCCACTAAAATAGTTTTTGTCTGTTTGTGCCATTTTCTGTCCTTCATGTACCAGACCTGGGGACTTCCAGGATCAACAGACAGCTGCCCATCAGCCCTCTTTGAGGGGTGACATGTTAGGAGAATGGAGATCAGATGGGAAACAGGAAGCATGATTATTCTTGGAGCTCTTTGTCCTGGCTGCTGTGCCTTGGATCAGATACCATCATAAATGTTTCAGGGGTAAAATAGAGACATTGTAATTTATTGAGTTAAAATTATTGCGACTTTTGTTGCTGAGAAAAGGGGAAGGAGAAAGACTGAAGGCAGTAGTTTCATGAAGACTCAAAGATAGAGTCTTAATTTTTGGATTCTGTCATACCACAGTGATATATGTGCGCCCATGTTCATAGCAACACAGTTTGTGACAGCTAAAAATTGGAAACAGCCCAAATGCCCATCAATTGGAGACTGGATAAAGAAAATGTGGGTTTTTAAAAAATAAAATGGAATACTACTCAGTCATAAAAAATGAGAAATTAGAGACATTTATAGCTAAATGGATGCACATTGAGGCGATACTCTTAGGTGAAATAAATAGGACACAGATGTGTAAATACCGAATAGTTTCTCTGGTGTGAGAAACTGAAAGTGTAAAGAAGGACTATAATGTATAATAGGTAATGTGAAATAGGAAGAAAAGGGGCAAAGGGGAAGGAAGTGGGAGGGGTAGGGGAAAGGAAAGAAGGGAATGGAATTAATATGAGAAAATGGAAAAATAGGAACAAAATCTTTGTAAATAGGGAGGAATGGAGGGGTCGAAGGGAGGGCTGGGCAACAGTGAAAAATAAGAACCAAGAGAGACTATGTAGAGGTGCAAATTTCCAATGATGAATGTCATTATATTGTATACCTAAAATGTGCCAATGATTAGAATGAATAATCGATAATGCAAAATAGGAAGAAAAGGTCCAAAGGGGTAGGGGTAGTGGGAGGGGCAGGGGAAAGGAAAGAAGGGAAAGGAAAAATGCTGAGAAATGGAAAAAATGGAAATAAAGTCTTTGTAAATAGGGAAGGGTGGAGGGGGTGAAGGGAGGGCTAGGAATGGGGAAAAAATAAGAACCAAGATGCATTATGTAAAGATACAATTCCCAATGAGAAATGTAATTGTGTTGTATACCTACAATGTACCAATAAAAGAATTTAACAAAAAAAAATTTTTGGATTCTGATTCAAGAGAAATTGAACAACGGTAGAGTAGAAGAACAAGCCAAGATTTCTTTGTTTTTAAAAAAACAACAAATTATATTTGCTTCTTTAGAAACGGAAGATTATTCACTAATAAGCATATTGGCTGCTTATTATCTGGGCAGCTATCTGCAAGTGAGAAAAGAGGTGTAAGTTATAGTTTCTTGCTAATGTAAGTAGTTTTAATGTATCCGTACAGCACAGGAAAAAAAACAAGACCAAAACATGACAGCCTACTTTTTCTTTCTCCTTCTCCCAAAGTGGAGGCAATGCTTTTTGTTATGAAACACACCACTCCTTTATTTTTCCTCCAGTCATGTCCAGACAAAATAGGAATGTACAAAATCATGCTTGTTTTCTGCTTTTTCAATCCACAAACCATCTAGATCAAGAAGTTGCCTGAAAGTTAATGTACACCAAGGAAAAAGATTTACTTTTAAAGCTGACATTGCGAAAGGAATTCACTCAGCTAATAATATCTATGTGCTCTTAGGATCATTGGGCCCATCCTACTGATGATTGAGCCTATTCAGACAGGCACAAAGAAGACACAGCTAATACATTCTCAACAGTCCATTGTGACTAGTGTGCTAGAAAAGAGTGCAAAGGCACACTGCGTGGTGCTCAAAGGCTTTAGCACTGGAAGTAATGTCAAGTGCTTCAGTGCTGTACAGCTCAGGCAAGTGACATAAACACCCCAAGCCAGTTTATCCATCTGTAAAATGGAGCATATAAGCTGCAAGGATTCAAGCAGTTGTATGTGACAATGCCTAACAGAGAAATATTAGATTTCCTAAGTCTAAGATGTTGTCAGTTGGACAATGAGTCCTCGGTAAAATAACAGCTTTGGAGAAAACAGGAGGAACTGTACTTTTCTGTAGAGTAGGTACAGATATTGACTAAAATCTAATGGCATAAATTTATGTACTTCCTTCATACTTTGTAAGTTTACAATGTAGCCTTTTCTAGATTGAGATAAAGAGTTTTCTGAATCACTTGGCAATCATTAGTTATGTGTTTGTAGCAAGACTGTGACATGTGGCTTTCCAGAGCTGACACTTGTGATCTTGATCTTGTGAGGACTGAAAATATAATTTGGGGGGATTTGGATGGAAGACAAACAGGCTTTCATTTGCATTTCCTTTTTGGTTAATCCCATAGCACTCTTGTCTTTAACTAAGGGAAGTAAGTAGCTTTTCTTGAGATTCAGATGGAAACTCCTATGAGACAGACATTTAGTGCTTTAGAAACAATCCCTCATGATGCACATTTTGCTAATTCTAAATTATAATCAGCTAGATTTGGCAAGTTCTCCTGCCTTGGCCACATTACTACACATAGGACAGCATTCTTCTATGTTCCCAATAACTTCTTATTTCAATGCTGCATCATAATATAATCTTTTCAAAGATATTTTCAGGATAATTAAAGGTACATATTTAAATAAATTTCATACGCTTGCAGTGCTACCAATGGAAATAACTTAATTGCGATGATAATCAGATAAGCAGAACTCCTAAGTGAACCTCATTTCATGTATACCCACTGATAAAATTCTTTGCCTAGAAGCCAGCCGTTTTTTCCTAACATCAATTGTAAGATTCCTCTTACCTCAGAAATATTAAAGGTGTGTCTTAAAACGAAGGTAGAGGAGACAGAGGAGAGGGTCCTTTAGGCTGAGGCAGTAGGATCTGTGACAGCTTACATGTGGGGGTATTGGAACAATTCACTGTGGGAAACAGTGTCAGGATGGACTGGGACCTTGGCTGCTTGGCCAACTGGAGTAATTTGGAACATAATAGTTTGAGATACCATAAAAGGTTTCCAAGCAAAGAAGTGACACAACTCAAGCACAAAACAGACATTTTTGTGATACTGTGCAAAGACCGAAGGGAAGGAGAGAAGTTATATGGATATATTAAAGGTCCAAGTGAGAGAACATGAAAACCTCAACTGAACAAGAGACATTTAGGAGAGACCTGGTGACTGATGGATGGATAGCCTACTACATTGTTCTGCTTGGTCATCTAGTAGGACCTCTAGAGACAAAATATTTTAGCCTCGGAGTGTGAAGTAAAATAAACTCAAATAGAAAATTGTAATGATAGTCTATATCTTTCTCCCAGAGTATATATGTCCAAGGAGAAAGAACAGAATTTTATCTTTGTATATTATTCTTTGCAAGTAAGCAGTTACAGTCCTTGTCAAGGTCATGGACACACATGGACTTTGGGGCCGGAGAGCCTCAGAGAGCTTTTCCACACAGCCAAGGAACCTCCAGGGTGATTGTGCAAGCCGGCGGGTCGACTGTTCCTGTCTTCTTTTTTCTGTTAGGGCTGGCAGGGAAGATTTAGAAAGTAGGACATGCAGCTCAGAATTCTAGAATTAAAAGTGAGTAAGTAGGTTTTATGTGAGGGACAAACAAAGATAGTTACAAATGTGAAGTTGTAGTATTTAAGGCTGTGATAAGACATTTAATAATTTAAACTTTCTCTTATTCTGCGAGATAGGAAGCAAACAGAAGAAACAGAAGCAAGGTTATCTTAATACATAAATAAAATACACGATAAAAACACTCAGATAGGACCCTAGGTAGCACAGCTGTATGTTCACCATGTTGAAAGCATAATAGTGAAGCATGTGAACTTCATCCAGTCACCAGGTACTGTGTACTGGGCATAGCCCAGCACCTGGGAAGAAAGAGAGGCCTATATTGGCCTTACTTGCTATTTTAACCCTGTTTTAATCACAGAATTGTCTGACATTCCAAGAAAAAGAAAGTTAAGTAGAAGAGAATTTGTTGCCTACTATTTGGAGACAAATATAATATGAGGAATTACCAATTTGGTAATCTGGCAAGTTTCAACTGTGAAGGAGATTTAAGTCAAGTGATTAAAACTCAAGATGGAAGAGAGAACATTAATGCAACATGTTTGCAAAGATGACAAAAGATGATACTGGGTTTGATCAGTTTTCCTGGATCTCTAGTTTCCATGTTGGGAAAATTTTTGTTCCCTCCAGAGACAATGACTGGAATTAAGATGCTTTCTGTACGTCTGATTTTACAAGGTCACCTAGAATAAGAATAAGGTCAAATAACTTATAGTATACTTGGGTTTCCCTTGAATTTGGAGAACTCTGGAAAGAGCAGAGCTGAATCTTAGTGTAGTGTTGGGCTGAGGAACATGTGTGCAATACTTAGGCAAAGACATAAGTGTAATGAAGCATCAGTGCACATAAGTTCTGAAATTTATGCGTAAATAAAACCATGATGAGTTCTAATTTTACTCTTTGTTAAGCCATTTATTCTTAATTCTAGAAAGACAAATCAATGACATCATCATAAATATGAAGAGGTTTAACAGAGATGTAGACCTTAAAGCCAAGAAAGGAAATGTTGTAACTAACACCCGAAGAAGCAGTGATGGAAAGAAGATTCAATGTTTGAAGTGGTGACAATGGGATTAGAGGCAAAATAGATTAGAGGATAAAAGAAGAGGCTGTAGAATATCAGAATGTCTTTTTAAAACTGTAATCAGCCTATACAGATACACCCACTTAGTTCTAAGCATCAGATTGTAGAACTTTTATGAAAATTCTCATAAAATATAAAACACTATATAAATATATGATTACTTACAGGACTATTTTGGGATGAGAAAGAAAATATTCTGTAGCTAATATATTATGATTATATGTTTCACTCAAAAACATTTTAGGATCTGTCTTAGGCTGATCTTTCAGTTTCCTAAGGGAACTCTTATTTTTTGTCATTTTGATGATCTGTACATTTCTAATTATTACTACTTCTAATATTACTGCTATTTCTACTTCTTACTGAAAAGGAGTAAGAAAGGCATAAAGTTATGACCTGAAGGTAATGTGAGAAACATTTTAAAGATGCAAAGGGAAAAACAAATAGGAATATAAGGGAGACAAACTGGGAACAGAAAACTAAAATTAGACACAACTTATTCAATCAATTTGATCCACAAATATTTATTCAGTTAAATATCAATTAATACCATGCCAAGTGTTACTAGGATCTGGATTCTAGAAACAACAAATCAAAGACACTGAATGCTGATTGTTGTTTTGAATTCCTTGATGGAAAATGATATTTATCTGAAGCAGACAAAATTGACTATGACTGGCTTAGAGTACCTTGACTCATATGTCTTCTTTAAAGGATCTTCCTTTAGCTCCACGCATGACCTTGAGACAGCCAGAGGTACAGTTCTCACATGAGATGTGATATGTTAGGTCACTGGCCAAATGGTTCATCATGTGTCAGCAGCAGTACTTAGGTGTAATTTTGTAGGCTTTTTTCTCCATCATGTCACAAAGTACATGGTCTTGAGAAATATACAGCATCATTTATTTTGAAAAATGGATAATCCTATCCCAGTCAATGAACTGAAGGAGTGGCATCAGGAGTTTAATAGTGGCTTACTGGAGGACAAGGAGATATGACAGAAGTCATTTGTGGAAGGCACAAAACAAATGGGGAGTGGAAAGCTGCTGTTATTGGTTTGAGGATGTGAAAAACGTTTAACACAACTAAGCTACATTGGTACAGGCTGATATGCCTACCTGGCAATTAATCTATAAGTTAGAAAAGATTTTATTGATTGTGAATAATCAAATGTTGTTAAGTTCCTGGCTGGGCATTTGAGTTTCAGAAAAAGGAACTATAAGGGTTGGGGCCTAGTGGTGCTACAAAATGATCCAGAAGGAGCATTTTTCTGGCTATAGAAGAGTCGACTGATTGGCTTCCAACAAGCCTCCTGATATGGCATTCTCCACCTTGGTGGATTTACACAGCCCTGAGACTGATCTTCAGTTTTGCAAGCTGAATTCATTTGACCGAAGTATAAAAATCTTAGCTGCCAATTTACCAGTTTTATTGGTCATGGAAATCTTTCTGTCCCTAGAATGAATCTATTTCAAATCTAGAAAAAACACTCATCTTTTTTTTTCTCCTTTAGGAAGTCAAATTATAATCACAAGGTGACCTGGTGAGTGTGGAGTCAAAACGAAGAGAGTTCAACTAAACAAGTATTTGATTAAGTCAGATTAATGTAACGTGATGCATAAGCTTATAATAGAAATGGCCTTACACATGAGTTCTCAACATCTAAAATCTTTGACCTGAAAATCTTCCCTGGCACAGATAGCACCATCTAACTTTTGTCTCTGAGTTATTTCATTTTCTTTGATTTCACTGTAACCAGATCCCTCTGATTTACAAATAGGTGAGACACGAACTGCGTTTAAAATGTTGCATGAGAATCAGATACAATATTCTAGAGGAAAAACTCAGAATGCCTTGGATAACATGAGCAACTGTTAAGGTGTTTTGGGGGTAATTTTTTTAGCACTACACAGTTCCTTGAGTTGCTCTGCATGTGTAGATCATGTGGCCCTGGTAATAAATTGGGCAGCAGTGACCTTAGAATTGATATAAAGATCTCACTTGTTTGAATGAAATACCCTGAACTTTGTGTCACAATTGATCATGGCTTCAGCCAGGAAGACATTCAGGCTCAAGTTACCAAAAAAAATTGAATGCACAAACTCAAATCAGGATGGGGAAAGATTATGAAATACAGAGAATCTTTAATGCTGAACAAATTGTCAAGATTATTAATGAAAAAAAAAACCACAAGATTATTAATGAAAAAGTATTTTCCAAAGTGATATTTTGATCTGTTTGCTAAATATTTCTTGAATTCTTGTTTTCCTCTCTCCTATTTTGCCCCTATAGTTCAGAATCCCAAACATTTAGCCTCCTCCATCCAGCTCATCATATTATCTGAGAGATGCTGATTTGTGAAAATGGCCCTCACAGATGAGAACAAAGATATGGTATGAGGAAGAATGGAAGGTAGAGACACTGTCTTTTCAAGGAGCCTTTGGCCCAAAGCACTCAGAGTTCCAGGAAGAAAGTCTGCATCTTGGAAGGCCTTCCTTCTTGTGTGGTCACCCTGAAGCCCGTAAGTAGGCCTTGCAGGCACTGCGGAGTTGTTAGCCAGCATATTACACCTAATGAATGCTGGCACAGCACAGCAGCATGCCGGGTGGACTCCAGGAATCAGAGATTGAGCTAAATTAGCCCAAATGTTAAGTGGACCCCTATTGTTATTATGTATATGAAGCTTTGGGGTTTGAGATTTCCCTTCCAGAAGCATATTTTATTGCATTATCTTCTCAACAGAGCCCAGATTTGTTCTTTCTTGGACAGCTTTTCTTTCCAACATGACTTCAAAGGGCTGCTGCCCCACAGGATGACATGAATGACACAATGAACGCGTACAGTCAGTTATTTGCTCCTAGATTAATTGTATATAACCTAAGAATGATAGGAAGTAGAAAGGGGAGAAAATATTCTAACTTATAATTAATTAATTAGTTAATTTTTCTTTCTTTGGTACCAACTAGGCCTTTATGGAGGCATTAAATTCATTTTTAACTTCCTAATAAAAACACTATATGGAAAATTCCGAGAAAGTTCATGGGAGACTTCATGCAGAATTTGTTCAGGACATGTAGAAGCCCTCTCAAATTCTCTCCTGACATTAATAGAGTGACTATCATGTAAGAGAAACAACAGTTGAATCCTTTCCAACTCTGATCTCTTTAGCTTTTAGTTTCAATCTACTCATCTGCAATTCTTACTGTAACTTTATTTCTTTAAATTGACCTTTTTTGTTCACTTCCCTCTGTCTTGACTATTCCAACTCCAGAAATTACTACAGTGGTAATTGAATTGGTCAGTGGTAACTGCTTCTGATCTCTAGAGACTTTTTACCAAAATCTCAATCTCAAATACCATTTCATTGCAACAGTTTTCTAATATAGCCCTTTCTTGGCTTTTAGCATAATACATAAGCTTGTCAGTCTAACTGAGTATTTTCTCTAATTGAGTATTTGCCATCTTCAAAATTAATTAATAGGTATTACTTTTAGCCATCTTAAATGGTCTATGGGCCATTATATAATTTAAGATGTACTTACAGAATTGGGAAGTAAGATAATGATGAATCAAGATGACTGGAATGAAGGTTTAGCAGTTTCTGGAAATCAGCTTGAATACTTGCTCTATTAGGACACTTGCAAATATATTATCTCCTAAAAATATTCTAATTGATGATGGAATAAAAATAAACTGATATGCAATCCTGTAGTGTACAGAATAACATGAGACATCACAGTGACAGATTGATAACATGGAACAGAGTAATTAGGTAGAAAACTAGATTGCCATCGAATTATGTCCCAGATGCTCTGATTCTCCATGGCTGGCATAGGCTGATGCATCATCTACAGCCTGAGTTTGGGTAACGGGTTTTGGTACTGGGGTAGAAATATCTCTCAAGGACGTTTGGTTCTCTTTGCTCTCATTCTGTGTTTGCCACACTATTATATGTTAAACCAGAGTTGTTGGCCTGGGAAAAACATGTATTTACACTTGGGCTGCCACTGCCCATGAGCATTTGAAGGATCAGAGTCAGAGTTAGGGTGAGGGTTAATATGAATCCAACACTTGCAGACTGGTCACCCTTAGATGACATAAGAAAATAACATTTACCAAACTGAAACACTGCTGATCTCTGGCCCAGGAGATCACATACCTCCAGACCAGGCAATATCTCGGAACAACTCTTTAAAGACCTTTATGTTGTTTCCAAACATCTATGTTCACAAAATCACGAAGGAGCTTGTTAAAAATGCAATTTGTGCCCCCCACCTCAGGGATTCTGAGGCAATATTCCACTGCCTTCACTTTGACAAACACTGCTTGATATAAATCCTGTCTAGCTTCAATTGTCTGGTAGTTTTCACTCATTTCTAAGGACATAGCTTGCCATGGGGATGTGTATGAACTTACTTTAGGTAAGAAATAGCAGATGTGAGACAGACATTCTACAGCTATCTCCTCCCTGGTCCATTATCTCTGAATTGATTATAACCCCTTTTCCTATTGGGTCCAGGAATTGCCTCAGAATTTTTCTCAACATTTTCTCCCCAAAGCTAGTGCTCACTCACAGGATTTGGCACAAGGCAAACCTACAAGCCTACTTCTTCTAGATCAGTGGCTCTCAATCCTGGTTCATGTGAAAGAGCTGGAGGAGACACTGAAGAACCATGGATCTAACCTTGTACCCAGTAGCTACCTGGCATGTTGCCTGGGACAAAGTAAGTACTTAATATTTCTTCCTTTTCTAGTATCTATGGAAGATTTTCAAGATCTTCTAGTCCTTGACCTGCTACGGAGTAAATATCTAAATAAAACTTAGGAAAGTCATTCTAATGTCCATTTATCTGTGTAATTTAGTGAACCCTAGAATGACTAAGAATAGGACCCTTTAGTCAACCATTGTCTGCTTTGGAGGATGGTTTCTAGGTCAGAGGAGCACTTTTGTTCTTAGGGGTATGGTCATCCTAGGCTCTCAACATGAAATTGTACATCAGATAACGTCAGACCTGGGACTTAATAAGGGGGCGAGGCTCCAGAAAAAACTCCATAGTCCTTAGCTGTGGATTTTTCACCTACCTTTCCCTTTGAACTCAGAACACTTCCCTGTGGGCATATGTTGTTTCTTTTCATTGATAATAATTTGGATAGAGGATGATTTTTTGTTTTAGAATCTTTTTTCTCGTAACAAAGATGCTTTATGTGACTGTAAATGGTTAACACTTTCTAAAACAATTAGATTATAATTTTCAATATTAAAGTACAACTGCATGAAGACTGAAAGTACTCATATAATAGGAAGTTGAAACTTACTGAACAAACCGTATGCATTTCTGTGTCAGACACACGTGGACGTGTGGCAGAAGACCTGTCGTGCCTCATGGAGTTGGGGATTCTGGCTGTGGCCAGTGTGCCCCACAGTAGCAATGCTGTAATCTTTGTCTGTATTACCTTTATCTCCTCTCTCCAGCATTGCAGGATTCTGCCACTGAGGTGCGTGACCTGCCCTTGACCCTTCTGCCTCTCCTACCTCTCTGTTTATATACACTTCGTTTCACTCTGTATTTCCAAAGTTTGACTTATTTGCGCTTAATGGATTAAACTATTCGTATTACTTTGAGATTTCTTGCTGGTCATTCAAGTGCATGACACAGCACTAGGACACAAAAGTTATACTTGGCAACTATTTCATGATTTATTCATTGAAATTTTAAGGAGATATTTATGGGTTAAGAGCTAGAAAGTGGCCTCATACATCCAAGGCAGAGTGACAGAGATGTCTTTCATGATGACTCATGATGGAAAGGCAATGGTCTATCTATTGATATCAAATACCTCTAGTAACACATGCCTGACATTATTTTCTTATAGCAGGCAGAAATAAGATGTCATCTAAGAAGTCCAGAAAGAGGCTATAGTTTTGGTAGCAAATATTTTATGTGCATGATGGCCCACAGTTTCTGCTAGGAATAAGAATACTCTTTACTTTCTCACTTCAGCTTAATTGAATATACTTATTATGGAAGTTTGTGCATCTAGTATTTTCTTAAGAAAACAAAAACATGACACAAGCCAACAATATAATTTGTTAGCACCTCATTATTACTTCCTAGGCATGCTATTATACCTAGTTTGTTCTCAACCTAATAACAAATTTAAGAGAAACCAAAAGTGAGAGGAATGGTTAGATCAAAAAAAGTTTTAAAATGAAATTTGATTTGTACAATCAGTGAATCATGAGTCATTTTTTACTTACTAGAAACCTCAGAAATCATCAAATCCAATGCCTTCATTTTATAGATGTGGAAACTGAGACTCAGTTAAGATTCCTGATGGATACTCCACAGCTTGCTGGTGTGTGCTTTAAACTACATAATCTCTTCACTTGTTCTCTTAACAGAATTGAAATAAATACTTGGGATGTATTCTTTTTCATCACCATTGGTTTAACTTATCCAATTCTTCGAAGGCAGATCTGAACCCTCAGTGTTTGTCCTCAACCTAATGGATTTAAACTGGGAATTTCTTGATTATCAGAATTTTTTAAATGTCAGTTAAATGAACAATTTATGCAAAGCACCCAGAACAGCACTTGGCAAATAGCAGGTGCTCAATAAAGATGTTTTAAATTTGCCTTTCTGCATCAGTTCCAATTCAGACATTTGACATTTAATTATTCTTTTCAGTGGTTGTACTTTCAAAACACTATTATTGGAACAGTGGATGTATCTTCCCTTTCCCTTTCACATTCTTCTGAAGACCATTTGTTTGACAAAAATAGGTACTAGGTAGAGAATGAGGTCTTGGACTCACAAGGTTTTGAGCAAGATTCTCCGAGACCCTATGGCTCAGGGGTGTTAGTTACTTATGTAGTGGAAAGACTGGGTTATAATTTGTGTTGAAGTTACACGGATTTCCAGCCACAGGTTTTGTACATAACAGGGAGTTTCTGGATCTTGTTAGCTCAGGGCAAGAAGTCATGCTTTGGAGCAGTTACCCCAGCAGGAGGAGAAAAGATGATGGTTGGTAATTACATCAGTTTTGCACTGTTGAGCAGATGTTCTTGCAGTTAGATTTTGGCTGGCATTTACAGAATATCAGTGGTGATTCTCATGATGGTGTCAGAGCTGCTGCAGGTGGAAGGAGCTTCAGGTCTGTAAAATATCGCACGGAGGAGGATGAAGGAACAAGAGAGCAGTCTGGAAGTCAAAAATCGACTTTCAAAGAGGGCTCTGATGAGATTTACCTGGAGACAGTTTTGTTGGACTGGTTAATTAGATCTAATAAACATCTGATAACTTATTTTCCTATTTGACTTTGAGGATAATTTGGTAGTATATCACTGTTAGAGAAAGTGTATTATTTCTTTTAAAAATAATGGACAATTTAGAAAACAGATGCGGGAGTTGAACTTTGATTAAAATGTAAAATAGACTAGCAAGATTAAAACACATGGTGGGTAATGGAAAATAATGACTACAAGGAATGTTAACAAGAAATGATGTACATTTGGCTTAAAAATCCTGACTAACTTAGATCAGACTAAAATTGAGATGGCCGGCAAGGACATACTGCACTACTAGATAACAAAGTGTCTATGAAGAAAAGACAGGCTCTTCCCAGTTTAAAAATCCAAATCTATCTCGTTCTCTTTTCTATATGTACTCTGATATATATGTACACTCCTAACACTAGAACTTAGAGACATCCTTTGCTGGTATCACAAGTAATTGTAAAGACTTCTCTGTGTAAAGGAAGGAGATTTTTTAAAAAAATTTACTAGTAGGCAACATTAAGTGAAAAACTCAATTCATAATTGCTATGGAATCATACTGTTTCATTTTTCCTGGCTGTAAAAACACCAATGGAAAACACTGCCACTTATCAAAGGCTCCTCTGGGTAAGTGATTCAACAATGAAAGAAGGGAAAGAAGGAAGGAATGAAGGGGAAAAGATCAAGAAATGAAATGGCAGCCTCTGATTTTCTAAATGGAATCAGAATAGTCTATTTATCTATCAACTCCAGAGATGATCATGGGAAATGCAATGTTATGTGTAGACAGAGGGAAGAAGTAAACCCAGTAACATCCCTGGCACCTCACTGGTATCCTCAGAGTGTGGCACAAGAAACAGTACATGGAGGAGACATTTAATAAATGTTCACTAAACCAATGAATGGGTCAAGAGTAAAAGATCAGAATGCTTGTGGAGAAGGAATATCCTACAATATTCATTATGTATTCAAGTTGTTAGACCTCCTCACCCTATGGTCCAAAAGGAAATGCAGGTATAAAAGGAGTGAATGTTCAAGTTTCAGACTGGGACATCCCTGGGGATATCAGCAAAAAAGGCTTCTGAACGCCCGGACTTCAGACTTCATGGGTGAACATCCACCTTAGACAGAGGCAGCTTTTCCTTCCTCCTAGTCAGGAGACCACTGCTGGTATATGCCACTATGGATCAGCTATGTGTTTGTCCCTAGGGACTACTTTCATATGATAGGACTCATGCCCAGTTCATATGGTAAACAGTTCTCATTTCATTCTGGTTCTTAGGACTAGCTTAGGTGCTTAGCAAATGTTAATAACGATGACCCCTGAAATTAAAGTTTAAACTAACATGGGAAGCTCTTGTTATCCAAGGATAATTATCAAGGGGAAAAATCTACTTGAAGTAAATTTATGTAAAACAAAGAATCAATTTCATAACATATATGAGGAATTCTAGCATAAGATAAAACAAAAATTGTAAAAACAAATGTATTTTCTCTTAAGTTGAAGCACAACTGATCATAATTGCAACCACGTGCCATATCTAAAAGGATCAACTGAGGGTAGATTTTATTTTTTTGAATCCAGGGCCCTATACATTCTAGGCATGTGCACGGCCACAGATCTATACCTCGGTCCCTGGGTATAATTTTTTGAATGACATTGTAAGAACATGACTCAGCATTCTTTATGTTAGGTTTGAGTATAAATGTGAAGTTGATGAGTATATGAAAAATATTTGTGGGTTTTGTTCATTTCTCCAAAAGCCTCTTTTCATTCTTTACTACTGAAATCATTGTCTCTTGAAGTGACCATTGTAGTGTCAGTTCTTGGCTGGTCTAACTTGGGCCAATCCTCTTTTGTCAATGACTTCGCTTTGCGTTCGAATAGTTCCAGATGAATGTCAAGAGGACACTTGTTCTCCAAGAAGTCTGTTCATTAGGGAATACATTCATGTTCTCATGACTTTGGCTTTCTACCCAATCTTATAACTGCAAGGATTCAAATAATGAATGCTTGGTTAATGGGCAACCTGTGTCCTCAATTTCTTCATCCACATTAGGCATCATGACCTTTGTATTAAAGAGCAGAAGCCATTCATTCCATCCTACAGATGCATAAACTGAGGCAGTGTGCCACCAAGTGAAGTCTTTAAAGTAGAATAGTAGAATGTGGAATGATATAAATTCCCTCTCACTTTCCTACTCTCACACTAACTTGGTCCCATTCTTCTGTGGTTTGCGTGAGTCCTAATTTTGGAGTGATGGTATTGGCAAGTGGGAATTTGACCATTATGAAAAGTAGTAACTTTGCCATGGCCTATACCATAATAAACGGAATGACAGAAAAACAAATGTCACTTATTAGAACATAGAGGTTTACTGTGCAAGTGATTAACTAAGAATCATTTGTATGATTAAATGCTGGAAAATAATTTGCTTTCCCTATGAACCTATAACTTAGATCTCATTACACAGAAGTGCTGTGTATTAGTTGAAGCAAATTAACATCCAAACACTTTCTGGAGTGGTTGCTAATCACTGGCTGTTAATTACTGTCATTACATTAGGCTGCTACAGAGACTACCCAAAGAATCATTCTCATGATCTTGGTATTTGAAAGTGATCTTCACCAATAAAAACACATGTCAGACATACAGAAATTGCAAATTGCCGAAATTGCTGACAGGGTTGAAAATTCCGCTGACTATAAGTACCCATCTAGTGATGAATGCATTCTTGACATAGTTTCAGTGTTTGGACTTAGGAAATAATGAGTATCAATGTCCTAGCAAGGGAATATGCAGAGATGAAGGAGCCCTTTTGTATCCTTAATTAAGGAAAGTAGTAGCAGAACTCGTTCACAGATAAGTGACTGTACATAATAATCATGTATTTATGTAAGGGACTGCTATGCTGTATTGCGGTAGTGGCAATTAGATTTTCACAAAGTCATTTTAATAAAAGGCATACTTACATAATAAATAAACAAAGCTGCTCATTTTCATGGCAGGCTCTCTAATTATACACTGGCTTAAAATAAAATGTTCTGCAATGCTAAGTTAAACATATAGACTCTGGCTGCTTTCTACAGTGTGCCCCAAATCTTTTCCCACCCCACAGTCTCAGTCACCTAGGAACTCTGCTAAATAGGGAAAGAGTATTTCTGCCTTTTGCCTGTTTTGCAGAAGGAGAAATCAGTTGCGAATTTAGAGGTCAAAGGTTCTGATATTTACTTATCTGACTTTCTTTCTTGCCCAGAACGTTTGCCACCCACCCCATGGCTGCCAATAGTTGGAATTACCCCAATTCCAGAAGAGTGAGAACTCAGGTGACTAGCACACGAATTGGCTTGGTAGA
This sequence comes from Heterocephalus glaber, assembly GCF_053883595.1. Taxonomy (NCBI): domain Eukaryota; kingdom Metazoa; phylum Chordata; class Mammalia; order Rodentia; family Bathyergidae; genus Heterocephalus; species Heterocephalus glaber. Next base: position 54,748,739 of record NW_028258143.1, read on the forward strand.
CAATCCAGTTCATTAGCAATACTGTGGTACCTTGGTACTCCTCATTCACTGGTTCCAGGAGGCATGACGAGTAGCAAAATTGACAGGTACTAAATAAGTTGGTTTGGCTGAAAGGGGCAGTAAGTCTGGAGGTAATTGATACTGTCAAGTTCTAACTTCTGCCTACAGTGCCAAACAAACGATGAGTACCAGGATTTACATCAAAATTTACATCAAAATTTTGCATCGTGTGCCAAATTTGATGAGTTTCAAAATAGTCACCTAGCAAGGTATGGCCATATTACATTAGGGAAGCCCAAGGTACGAGCCTTTGAGAATTCACATGTAGGTCTCCTAGTCTTTGCTTCTCAGTCATTCATTAACTCATTCAACAAATATGTATTGAACACCTTCTTTGTGGAGGACATTATACCAGGTGCTGTGGAAATGCAAAGGTGAATTATTTGCAAATCTTGCTATTGAAGAACTTGGAGTTTAGTATGGGACAATCATTTTATAGATGTAAAACTCTGATCTCAGAAGGACAGAATAAGAGACTTTGAATGGATCTGGGTAAATCTTTCTCTGATGCTGTAAGTGTGGATCACCTAAGAAGACTTGTCCTACTACCTCTGAGTGTGGTTTAGCAGTAGAAAGGAATCCCTGTCCCTAAGTACACAGGTTGACACTGTCTCTTAAGGACTTATTAGACACATCCATAGTTATGCATCTCTCTTTTCTTCTCTACTTCCTCCCTCCTTTCCTTCTTCCCTCCCTTCCCTTTCTTCATCCCTTTTCTCCCTCTCTCCCTTCCTTCCTTCTTTCCTTCCTTTCTTCCTTCCTTCCTCTTCTTCCTTTTCCCTCCCTGCCTCCCTTCCTCCCTGCTTTCTTCCTTCCTTCTTCCCTTCCTGTCTTCCTTTAGTGTTTATCACATACCAACTTCTGGTGATTTGAAAATGAACATGATATACACGGTCCTGCACAGAATTGCAGTTCAGTAGGGAATACAGAGAAGTAAATGAGTGCTCCCACCCACAGTAGGCATCTTCTTGTAGGTAGGGGTATGGTCAGTATGCAGTGACACCATGTGACAGGGACTCACAGACTTGAAGGGGCAGATTAACTGGGATTTAAAAGAAGACTAGCAGTGAGAATTTGGGGCAGGGATCCCAGTGTGGTGTGCTGAAGGAATAAAATGAACTTTCCTATGACTAGTCTGTAAAACTCAAGAGGGTAGGAAAAATGAAGCCTGATGTTGGAGAAGTAGGACTCCTCAGTAACTGGAAAATATTTAAGATTTATCTCAATTATTTCCTAAGAAAACTACTGGTATTCTGAAAGAAGGAAATGTCACGATCACATGTGTGTTAAAAATGTCACTCTGAATTTATCTAAACAATGAACTGGAAGGGAGGAAAGCTGGAGGCTGAGAGGGTAGTGAGGTGCCATTATTGTAGTCTGGACGGCTTGAGGGAGGTGGTTGAAGCGGGCTTGGAGACCACTGATTAGGAAGTAGGAACAACTGACCTGCGGCTTGATTATATGTGTGTATACATGTGTGTGTCCATGTCCATGTATGTGTGCATGTGTGCATGCGTGTAGGGGTGGTTGCACTGAGGGAGAGGAGAAGTCAAAGGAGACACATAAGTTACTAGGCTGGAGGTGTCCTCATTTCTATGTGAGGAATACAGCAGTTTGGGGGTTTGCTAAATAGTTTGATTTTGAATATTGATTGTGAAGTCTACTTTGAGGACTGCCAAGGAGAAATATTCAGTAAATAGCTGGACATGGGAGTCTGGACCTCAGAAGAAAGAGCTAGTGTGAAGAGTAGTCCCTGCCATTGTCCTTTGTGTTTATTTGCTTTTAGTTGCTTGGCTTCCCTACATTTCATCAGCAGAAGAAGAGATTACAGTCAGTACTTTACTAAATAGCGTTTCTCTCCCAGCATGTGCGCATACCTTTTAATTATCTTGCTTTATGTATTATTAAATATAGGAAATTGTGCTCAGATATCATGGGCTTAATTTAAACGGACAGAAGAAAAGAACATTACAAACTGAAGTTGCTATGTTTCTCTTTAATGCCTTTAAACTTTCCATTTATTAACGAGAGATGTAAAACAGGAAATGGTTGTGTTCTTCTCCGGAACAAATATTTTAGGAATCCATCCAGCCTTGAGGCAAGTTCAGGACGTGGTGTCAAAAGAGAACATAGAAAGCAGATACAAGTCATCTGTGGGTAGATTTATGATATATTCTTCCTCTTTGACAGCAGTAGTACCATGTTTAGTCATAAGAAGAGACTTTGAGGTGCTCAAAACCTTGGGCTGGACTGGGTTTCAGTCTATAGCTGCCCTACTGGCATTCTCTTTCTTTCTTTCTCTATTGAAAGTGTGCTCAGGACCCAAATCCACATCAAGCCATTAATGGGAATTTTGTAGCAAGATCAAATTTCTTGCAGAAAACTGAGAAAGTTGAATGAGGAGGGGAGTCCTCTAAAATCAACCCATCAGTAAGATAAAAGGAAAGAGTGACTCCCCTAGAGTAGTCTCATGAATACGTAAGACTAAACGACCACATTGCACAAGTGAATTCATTTACTAATATAGATTATATTTAAGATTAGAGGCAGGTTCTCCTTATCATCAAGTAACCAAGGAGAAGCTATGATGCAGGTTTTTTTGCCATTCAGGACATGAGATCCTCCTGTCAGAATTTCACCCGTGAGAGCACCCTGAATTACAAGTAACAATGGTATATCCTTTCACTGGACTGGAAAAGCTCAGCACACTTTGTGGGTTAGGGTGGCTCTATTCTCAGTCTTTCCCATCCCACTAACTATTGGTAAATGTAGGGTAATAACTGGGCTGAGCTAAGCTAAAAGCCCACTGAAGGATCACTTTCTATTAGGTCAGAGCCATGGGGAAATCGCCATGCCAAGATAGCTTTGGCCACTCTACTATGTGAGCCAGGCCTTTTCTAAATAAGACTGAATATTAAAATCAGCAGTATTTAGCTACACTCACATGATGGCTGGCCAAGATCCCTGGGGGTCATATGTGGGAGATGAACTCAGGAGGAGGGACTAGGGAGGGTTGGAATGTTATAACATGTTGAAGGGTGCCGTGCCCAGAAGTGAGAAGACAAGAATTCTCGACACAGATTTCCAGGTACTGGGAGGAGAACTTGGAGATGAGACTTAAAACTTGAGGACATTCTACAGATTATACCAGACAGGTGTGGATTTGGGGATAAAGATGATATGAAAGCAGGAAACTAAGGCAGGAGCAGGGTATGAGTAGAAGAGTGGGAAGAGAAACATTATGGATGTGTGATAGGTCCCAACTGTGTAGCTGATAGACAGTACAGACTCACATAGTTACACAAATTATAACAGCACGTAGGATGGACATGAGGGTCTATTTAGATACTGGATGCCTTCTTTTCTTCCTTTTGTTACTCCTTCCTCATAATCAAAGGGCTCCCAAAGTGCTGGAATTCCTCCAAAACCAAGATCCAGATCTATTTCTGTAATGTCCTTTTTCCTATTGGCTCCGGTACTCACCAACAGAGCTACCTAGTCAAAGATAACTAAAGCAAGCTAGACCTCAAGAATAATAATTGTGTTTGTTTATAACAAATGGCATGACCTATTTGAGCAACAGACCCCAATAGGTATGTAAATGTCATAGGTCTCTAGATTTTTCTAAACATTATAGAATAAGGAAGTATTTGTTCTTCAGCACAGTTAAAACAATGTACTAACTCAGAATTACTCCGATGTGTCAAACTGAAGTGCATTCTCATATATGAGTATCAATGTAGAGAAAGTTATATAACTTTCCCCAACTCTGCTGTTCTAATCTCCCAAATACTGGATTATAGCTACAATGGAATTAGTTCTTTTAAAATAACTTATTCTGATTTTCTGAACACCAGCTCCTTTCCTCCAAGGCTTGTTCGGATTTTCTCAAGTCTCCAGGTGTTGCGCATCTTGCCTCCCATCACCTTGTGCTGGCCCTCTGGCCTTCCCGTCTGGCTCTAGACCACTTGCAGACCATTGCTCCTACCCAGGGAAAGAGCCTCCTTGGGGCTCCCAGTCTTCAGCCTGTCCTTGGGCAGTGTGCCTCAGCATGGACAAGAAGCTCTTTCCTTGACCATCATTCACACACACACACACACACACACACACACACACAGAGTTAAAATGGACTGAATCATGGTACAAAGCTTTCTGAAGATTGTAGAACACTGGAAGGAAATCACAGCCCTTTATAATGTGTTCCTAAATATGGGTGCTCCAAGTCTCACAGACTTTTGCCCATTTTCATAGAATTCCTATGAAAGCTGTGACTAAGCCTAGCAGTAGGGCTTTCTGCCTTCCCTTTTAGTGAAATGCTGCACTGGCCAGGAGAGTTTCCAGGCCTAGACCATTCCTCAATGCTGCCTGAGACAGAAGACACTTTCCTGCCAATATTTAAGGGTGCTTTAGTTCATGCCTGGACTCCAGTAAGGGATACATTTCTTGGTGCATCCACTCTTTCATTTCTTAGGGAAGAAGCATCTTCTTTTACTTTAGTTTAGACTGCCCTTCCTAGATTTTTTTGTTGTTGTTGTTCAAAGATTTTTCTTTTTTCAACATGTTTGATAGTGGAAATATTCATTTCTTTTTATCAATAGAGAAGATGCATGGACAGCTCACTCCTCTCACTCTTGTACATTATAGAAGAATAAGATTATTCCTTTTAAATAATATCATGTTAAACCATTCTAGGTAAAATTCTGTGTCCATTTGGCCCAGGTCTCATTTTCCAGTCTTTTCCATGGAGCATTGGAGATCAGGTCTGCAAGTCTTTGAAATCTCCTTGGTCTCAGCTCCTTATATTTTATGAACAACTGATCAACCAAGAATGATGCGTGCCCAGTACCATTTGAAAGTTCAAGGCAATTTAAATCCATATGCTTTCATCTGTTAGATATTTGTGCAACATATATAGTACTTTGTCCTAAAATTTGGTTATATAGTCTACAGAAATGTAACTGTCTACCTTATAAACCTGTGTATCTTATCCTAAAGATTACACCCACCAAGTAAAATTTAAAATGAGAGTTACTATGGTCTTTGCTCTGACAGCTCCATTTCCAAAGATGATATCTCTTTTCCATGCATAGCATCATTCTGCTGATTTAAACAATTGCAGTCATATATCCTGAGAGATGCTCTTCAAGTTCTATTTGTTTCAAAAATAGAAACTGCTTGTATCTTTTGAGATCATAGCTCGCCCTCTTTTTCTCAACTTCTCATTCCTTCAAGGTCTCAAAGCCCCTGGCACGTTTCAGGCAGGACAACCAGTTTCAACAGAGCAGATGACAGGGTCCCATGAAGACAGTGTGGTCTAGGCACATAGAGCTGCCTCACCACTTATTAGGGGCATGGTTTGCATGACCAAGGCAAGATATTTCAAGACCCTGAAACTTGGCTTCCCCATCTGTGAAAGATCTGACTACTAATCCATAGGAGTGCCAAGAGGATCGAATTAAACAAGATAATAATCACCTATTAAATACTTTGTAGAGAAAGTATGGGGCTACCCTGTAAGTACTGGCTGACTTTAGGAGGCACTATCTATGCTGAGATTCTATCTTAGAAAATGCAAATTTAAGTGAGAAGACTTATAAAGAAAAATTAATTATAGTTTAGCTAATTATTTAAAAAGCCTAGCTATATTCCCAGGTCAATTGTGCAATACTTTTCCAAACTTATTATGTAATGTGAATTAAAAAGTATAAATGGTACAATAAGTTTCATTTATTTACAAATGATTTGGGGTAATTTTTATTTTTTATTTTTATTTTTTGTACCAGGAATTGAACTCGGGTCCTTGCACTTTTGAGGCAGGGAGTAGAACCACTGAGCTAAATCCCTGGTGGTAATTTTTATTTTGATATGATTTCAAAGTTACAGAAAAGTTGCAAGAATAGTACAAAGAACATTCATAATCTGTCACCCAAGAAAGGGCATATAGATGTCTATGTTTTACTCATGACTCAGCATTAACATGTAACATTAACACAATATTATTATCCATAACCACATGGAAACTTTGCCAGTTGCAACCCCAGTCCCAAATTTCGATCTAGGATCAAAAGTTATATTTGGTTGTCATTTCTAGCCTTAGTTTCTTTTCTCAGCCTTGGTCTCTGACAGCCTTGAATTTTTGAAGTGTACAGACTGGTTGCTGTGCAGAATGCCCCTCAAACTGGCTGTGTCTGATGTGCTTTTACGATTAGGTTTGGGTTATGCCTGTTTGACAGGAATACCACAGAAATACTATATCTTTCTTAGGGAACCATATCAAGACTCACAAGATTCCAATTTTTCCAATATTGGTGATGTAAACTTAAATAATTTGGTTAAGATGGGGCCTGTAACGTTTTCCCATTTTACAATTGCTATTTTTGTCTTTGTATTTATACACAGTTGGTGGGAAGATGCTTAAAGATTATTTAACTAACCTGTTCTTTATCATATGTTCAAACACTAATTTTAGCATTTACTGAATTTTGGCATCTATCTATGCTTTGACTATTTGGCACTCCTTCAAGCTGGTTCTTGTATCTTTTCTGACATGTATACCCTATATTTTGAGCATTTCCTTACTTTCTTGCCCTAAAAATGTTCCAGGCTTATCTTGTAGTTTCTTTACCCAAGTCATTTCTCTAAGGAGCTCTGGTTTCCTTTCCTGGGAAATGTCCCTTAGGAACTAAGATCTTAGCATGTCTAATATTTTAAATAAGCAAACAATAAAGAATGGATGTGATTCTTTATATAGTTTTTTCAATAAAAATATTGTGCTTGTTGGAGGAATTGTGGGGAATTATAACAACCATGACAAATATTCACCTCAAGGATGGAGTAAATCCCATATTGGCGAGGCTAGGTGTGAATGGAGGGTGAGGAATTGAAGATTTGAAAGGCTTACACTATTTTTCTCCTCATTTGAATTGGTCACGAAAGAAAAGAAAATGTCAGCAAGTTCGACATGATCTCATTTTCATTCTTCCCTCGCCAGGGGACTTGCTAAACTTAAGAAGAGCTAAACTTGACTTAACAATGGCATTGAAAAATGTGTTCCATAAAAATGAGTAACATAAAGACTATATGCATAAAGGATTGATACGCAAGGCAAACTTTTACACTTGTTAATTCATTTTACATGTAGGGACACTGAGGTTCATGGGAATTTTATAATTTGCTAAAGTCCAATCGTCTAGTCTCAGAGACAGGATTTGCATCCAGTTTTGATAATTTCTAAGTTCCCTTTTTATGCTGTTTTGCCCAAACTATCTTTAAAATTAAATTGTTATTTTCTTTAGATACATTCCCAACAGCCCTCCAGAGTGTAATTGGGCCTTTGGGACTTTTGTGCCCCCAGCCCCCAGGTTTTTTTTTTATTAATTTTATTGGTATATTTTAGGTATACAATACAGTTACATTCACCACTGGAAATGTGCAACTTTACATAACCTCTCTTGGTTCTTATTCTTTCCCCATTCCCCTGCCCTCCCTTCAACTCCTCCAATCTCCAGTTATTTAGATCTGCAGTCTTTGGAGTAATGACAATATCTAACATTTCTAGAAAGTTTTCCATGTGTTCACACATATTATCTTATTAAACCTCCAACAACTGCGAAATAATTATCATCATCAGCATCCTCATCTTATTTATGAATGAGTGAACTGAGGCTCGGAACAAGTTAAATAATTTGCCAGAGGGCGAGGGGGAATCCTGTAAGTGGTGGAACTCAGCTTGGAACCTGGTAGTAGTGTGACCAAAGGCCTACATTTGTAACCAGTATGTCCCAGTAGCATCTGTTAAAAAGGGTGCAACTTGTCAGTTGTCTCTTAAACATGCCAATTGGCTATTCCAATGCTTACCAGGGACAACATGCTTCTAGTGCTGGAATGAGCTACTTCCCCTTCATGTACAGTCAATTCACAAGGAAGCAGTGGCAGGAAAGCTCACAAACCATGGATGCTACTTTATAGTGTACAGTGACATTTTCACGGGTACATAGTGCCTCCTAAATTTGTCCGTGACAACCATATTTACTTTCCCCCTCCCTCCCTGTGGTACCTGGGATCGAACTCAGGACCTTGCACTTGCCAGGCAGGTGTGGTGCCACTGAGCTAAATCCCCAGCCCCCATATTCACTTTTATTGAAAAGAAATGTTATAAACTTGTTAGTTAGAAATGAAATAGCAAATTAGCACTAAGATGTAGTTGTAGACACCCTTCTAAGCAAAGTGCACTTGTAGACAATTCAGAGTTCATTACATTTAAGAAATTCAGTGAAATCTAAGTTCTCTGACCATGTTTGCCAGGAGTCAGGAGACAGGCTAACATGGCAGTTAAAAACATGAGCTTGGCCCACCTACCTCTGAATCCTGAATTTGCCAGATTTTTTTCTCTGTGACCTTCAGCAAGTTATGTAACATTTCCTGACCTCAGTTTCCTTCATGTATTGCTCTTTCCATCCCTGCCCAACATGTCAGGATAGTGGTTTAAATAATAGTTTGGGTAATGGATGGTTAGATTGTGCAGTATGAAAAAGTTACCTAGCAGTTTATTATTCCCCGAACTCAATTCCCCTTTTCCCCACTACCTTACACCTGGATGCATAAGCACTGATCTAAGGAATTGCTTGGGAAAACTGTGTATTAATTATAATGCTGGTAGTTATAATGAACAAATACACCTGGCAATGTATAATGGGTCAAATATGATACACATTTTCTTTTTGCCTCTACACAGTCAAAATTCATGTGACTAGTTGGTGGTGATTTAGGGACTCTGATTCTCCTCAACTAGTGGCTTGGCCATCTTGGCTTCCAAGTTCACAGGCCTTGTCTGTATCAAGTTGGTAGAAGGGGAAAGAACATAGAGGGTGCATCTGAGAGGTGCGAATGAGCTAAGCTTGGAAGTAGCTTGCACTACTTCTATTCCTATCCCATGGGCTGGCCCTGAGCCATGCGGCCGTACTTAAGTCCAAGTCAGACTGGAAGACATTGTCAGCTCTGTGCCCAGGAAGAGGAGAAAATGGGGCCAGTGCAGCATTAGCAGGTCTCTGCTATTAAAAGCAACTTTAAAATTAAGAAGGTTAGAAGTAAAAAGCAAAACAAGCAACATCAGCAAAAATGGAGCTTTAAACTTACACTGTGTTGAAGATACAGTCCTCAAATTCATATTTTGATAGTAACTGAAAACGGAGCCATTGGAGGTAATTAGGACTAGATGACATCATGAGGTTGGGGCCCCCACAGTGGCACTCATGTCTCTAAGGACAGGAAGAGGGACCTGAGCCAGCAAACTTGCTCTGTTTCTCCATGCAATGCCCTCCACCATAGTATGACATCGTGAGAAAGTCCTGACTGGATGCCAGGCCATGCTCTTGGGCTTCCTAGACTTCAGAACCATGAACTAAATAAAACTCTATTCTTTATAAATTACCCAGCCTCTGGCATTCTATTATATAAACAGAAAAGAAATAGAATAAGACGCTATAGTTTTGACAAAGTCAAGAACGCAATTCTCTGTCTCACTGACTTCCAGTCTTTCAGGTTGTACCTGCTGCTCAGCCAGGTCTAATATAACTCTTCAGTTACTAACATGAAATTTTGTTGTGGACATTTTCATCAAGCAAATGGGACATTGTGAAAATGCTGCAAAAAATTAGTCTAATACTTGTAATGGTATAGAAAATATAGATTGACACATTGACACAATTTACCATTACCCAGAGTGTGTAGAGGCCATGTGAAAATGCTACTGCTCACTTCCCATGGAGAGAAGCTAAATTTTGTATACTCCAGTGAGCATAAAATACATGGTTATATTGACTCTAATCTGTGTTAATTATGAAAATCAGCTCCAAGCAAAGAAAACCATAATAATTAAAAACTATCTTTTCATCTTAAAAAAAAAAAAGCCTCCCTCCCCAAAGTATTTATGTACTCTAATGAAACAAATAAAAATAGTTATGGCAAAGCCTAAATAATAACCTCTATTAAAGTAGTTTATATACTCCATAATATGTAATTATGTTGCACTTAAACAGCAACAGACAGGAGAACAATCCATTCAGTGAACAGCAACAAAATAGATACTAGATTAGGAATGTTGCTACTTCCTTTATTGTTTCTTTATACTGCAGGGTAGTGAGTCATAGAAAAAAACAACTTTGGCAAGATTCTCATCCTATTTTAGGCATTTAAAAATTGCAACTTAGATACCTGCCTCAAGACATAAAACAATTCATTTCTTATGCTAATTCCAAGCAATTTTAGTGGGTGCTTAAAAAGATGCATAGAGAAGAATCATGGATTTGTCCAAACCTTCTGGAAAAAGAGTACCATGATCAATTAATGGTGTCTGTCTAGGCATAAGAGTAGGGAGTGGTGACATGCTTGTCAAGTGCTTTTCAAGCATGGCTACATATTCGTGAAATAGACTACAGATAAAAGAAAAAAAGGATATTTAAGAAAAGGTCAATTTGAGTCCTTACATTGGAACTAAAGTTTTTCCTTTTAATTTTAGGAATCAATAGAGCCAAAAGCAACCGGAAGTAGTACTTAAACTGCTTTAAAAACATTGTTCTTTGTCTCTTACTTTTACTTTCCTAGGCCAAAACAATGTAGCTGAGTTACAAAACTGTAGCAATTTTTAATAACTTTGAATTGCATGTCTTAAATTTTAGACTTCTGTAAATATATGCAAAACAACCTTATGTGTACTATCCAATATGAAGAAAAAAATTCAAGATTCAAATGTTTACTTGTTTCAACAGTTGATAAATTAAAAGGAGTCTGTATATAAAAACCTAAAAAAGCCTGACATGGTAGCACTTGCCTGCAATCTCAGCACTCTAAGGATCACAAGTTTAAGTTTGACTGGCAAGACCCTCTCTCAAAAATAAATATAAAAAGGGCTGGAGATGTAGCTCAGTGTGAAGGTCCTCAGTTACTAACTCTAAAAAATCACCACCTAGAATAAACTTATAATTTAGAGAAAACATTTAAACTGCAAGTTTGTCCTTTGGCTTCAATGGTAAGTATGTGATGGAACTTCCTCTAGAATGCAAGCATTTCTGGGGCAGAACCAGAAGTGGATTGAGTGGTTCAAGGACTCAGAGCAGACTTGGATCAAAACCCCTCACAGGACTTCACATTCTTTTCATTTAGAAGTGAGAAGGCTTGCATTAGTTTACTTGTTTGTTTTTAAGTATTTGCTTATTGTGTTGATTGTGTAATGGTTAGGGGGTATTGGGGGCATTTTGTATTTAATTCTAAAATCACTTTTTTTTTTTTTTTTGACAGCACAGGGAGTCGAAACCCGGGGTCTTGGACTTGCTAGGCAAGCTCTACCATTGAACTATATCCCCAGCCCAGCTACTCACCTCTTGAATCGTTCACCTCCCACCTCCCACTCTCCTTCTTCCAATGAGTTATCTTTGCCTTGAAGCAATCTCTTTTCTGCATACAGTTTGACAAATTCATCCAGATGATCTCTTGTTCCTAATATGCCTACATGGCCCCTGACTCCAAGGCACCCTTTTCCATGTCAGGAGGGCCTGGGCAAAAACCCTATGCACTTGCTCTACTACTGCACTCCTGCTGACCTGACAGTGGAAGGCAGAGGAAGTTCATTTTCATTCACTTGCTCGGCCCTTTCATTTTACCTTGTGAGCCTATCCCCAGCTTTATTTCTAGAGGAGAAATTGCTTCTTGCCCTCCCATTTGAACCTACGATTTGAATTATACTAAACACACTGGAACAGTTTAGGACTCAGATATCGAATGGTTTCTACACAATTTACTCAAAAAGGGAGATTTTATTGTCACATATTTCTAAATCCCACCATTCTTCATATTCCTAGCTTCAGAGATCTGGAAAGCTCATGCTGCACTGTGTCTCTTTTGAAGAGCAGTTTAGTTATTTTTCTCCTACCTTACAGTGGGAAAACTGCATTTGATCTCTTTTATTCAGCCCTAAGAGCTGGTTCAAATGAATTTTCAACTTTATCTTCTTCATGTAGACAACTAAAGAGGATATGCTATGAGGAAAAGTTTTGATGATAATTACAAATTAGTTGGTAGATTTAACAAGTTCTGTGAAATTTTAACTTCATCCATCATCAAAATACCAACCTTCTCCCCCACAGCATGGCTACGTTTTTTTGTTGTTGTTGTCACCAGTTACTCAAAGACCAAAAGACAACAGTTTGCAGATTCCTATTAAAATCTTTTTTTTTCGGTACCTGGGATCAAACTCAGGACCTAACACTTGCGAGGCAGGCCCCTACTAAAATCTTGATGGCCTAAATCTGGCCAATATGGAAGAAATAGGACTCGTCAGAGATCAGCACAGAAGGAGCACCACACAGGGCCTTGGTCAAACTCTGGACACAAATTTCTCCTTGAATGTCTTGACTTGATTCATATATATGCACATATATATTCTATATGTAATATAGAATTATACATATATAATTCATCTATATGTAATATATATTATATATGTAATATATAATATATGAGATAGAATATATTATTTCTCTTCACTGTTGTATAAAGCTCCAATTGTCTTTCCATATTGAATATTCTTTTGAATAATTGATTTTTAATTGCCTATTATTTACCCAGTTGCTTTTTACTGATACTTGATTTTGTTTCAGGAGTAGAGGCTTCTGTGGGGCAGGAGGTGGAGCCATGTGTAGAAGCTAAAGAGAGAGCCAGGCGGGGAGCTGAGGATGAGCTGGACCAACAGCAACTGGTCAGCAGCAAAACAAACAGAAGGCTCTGAGCACCTCCCAGCACTGTCCAGGTATATAAATCGATAACAATTAAGACAGATTATGGAAAGGCAATCATGGATAACTAAAGCTTTGGGCTTGATTTAAACTAGGCCAAATGCTTGTACATGGAAATTTGCTTCACAGGGTAGGTTAAAATGTTGCCAGGTAGGATAATTCAGGGCTATAGATGGGGTAAGGCTTGAAAGTGTAGCCAATATCTTTTCACAAGAGTAAATTTTATATATATATATATATATATATATTCCTATATATGTACATATATACCTATATGTTTCTGGCGCATGAGGATTGATAAGATGAACTTTGTGCTGTCTCTCGGTGTTGTTATGCCCCTGCAGGCCCACCTGTGATGTGGTAGTTATTGTTAGGGCCTTGGAAAACAGTGGAGCTGAAACTCAAAGCAAATTTCAGACCTCCCAGAAAGTATCAGGGAAATAAAAAAACAAAAGAGGAATTAGTGATCTGGCCTGATGCCCTGCAACAGGGTCTGTGCAGTGTAATAAAGATGCACTACTGTCCTGATACCTTGGTACAATGTAAAAACTGTTTCCCCACCATTCATGCAAATTCTAATTTACTGATACTTTGTATTTTCCACATCTGTGGGGAAGCCAATCTATCAGGAAAGTGGTCAACGTAGAAGAGAAGAGAAGGACCTGGTAAATCAGTATCAGGGCTGATGGAGTCTGGAGAGCCAGATGGCAGAAACTGCTTGTGGAGAGAATCTAAGAGGCTGGAGGAGACTGAGGCAGTTAAGAAGGCGAAAGGTGAATCAAATTCCATTAAGTCATTCTGCTTGTCAGAAACAGGAACTCCAAAGGCCACAGAAGTGAAGGGCAGAATGATTGTACACTTCCCAGGGAGGCAGATTGGCTCCAAAGGGCTCTGAGACCAGGATCCCAGGCAGGGAGCCTGAAGGGAGACAAGAAAGGGGAGCCTCACTCAGCGGTGTTAACACAGAGGGCTTGCCTCACCATGGTTTTCCCACCTGGCCTTCCTTGAGTTCTCTGCTCTATGCCCACAGCCTCTGCCTTAATTGGGCCTCCATCAGCTTGACCAACAATGGCCCCATCTCTCTCCCTCTTTCCCTTTTACATAAGTTTCTCAGTTTATCCCACACAGTGCTGAGCTCATGGTCTTTCCACAAAGCCCTCCCAAGCAGGTCAGTCTCTGCACATCTGGGGCACCCAGTATATATGGCTCCTGGAGTCCTTCTGCCACTGAACTGTCTTCTGTGTATACACCTGCTGTTCCCACCTGCCGGCAGGGTCCAGAAGGCAGGGTGGTCTTACATTCAGCTCTGCTTCCCACGGCTGCACACCCCATTGGTTTCAAAGTAGCTGTTCTATGCCCTCAGTGCTTCTCATACGGGGAATGGCAATAGGTCTTCCAGTTAGTGGGGCCAAGTATCCAGGGATCATTCTAGGTCCCTTTCTTCCTTATGTTTTCAGGCCTTGGCACAGAATCCAAGGTCACCCAGATGTGCATTCTCTAAAGGTAGTTCTCACCTCTGGCTGCACATTTGCGACACTTGGGAAAAAATTCTGATGCTCTGGTCTGACACCAGACACATTAAATTGGTATTAAAAACAAAAAAACATTGAAAACTACTTCAATATTTATAATGACTGAAACAGAGTCCAGTGTGCAGCCAATTAAATACCAGTGCTAGACTGGGGATGCATTTATCCTCAGTGCTAACCTGTGTCTAGCTACCTTGCTCCTTCTTGCCCACTTCCACCTGACCTGCGGTCAGCTGCACCCTCTGTGCTCCTCTGGGACCAGTGCCCACCTCTTCCCCTGCCACAGCGTTTCTAGGTAATCCTCACGGAGTGCTTACTACCAACATGACACAGTGCAAAGCACTACCTTATCTCATCGAATCCACCTAAGAATTCTATCGGGGAAGAATTGCTACCACATCCATCAATCAGAGGAGGAAACTGGGATTTGGAGATGTTAACTATGGATCCTAGAGTAAGAAGCTAGTCAAGTAGCCTAGCTGGCATTTGAACTCAGGTTTTCTCCTTTCCTAAAGTCTCTTCTTAACTACCGTGCTAACTCTTCTCAGTCTGGCCTATTTGGGGTTTCTAATTTCCATCCCAAGTAAGCTCTCCTTCCCAGATGATTTTCCTAGGGAAACATTAGTGCCAACTCTTGCCCTCAACTCCCGAGGCCTTTTTAACGTACTTGTGAATGTGGATCAAAATAATTTCACACCACCATCCATGGTTTGTAGTTGTTATTGTACAAAATGAATAGTTATCTTGGCAGTGCCCATTGAGCCCTCAGAGTTACTGAGATGCTTAGATTTTGTGTCCGTTAGAGGCTACTCATGGGCTTCCCCAAAAAGTGCTCTGTTGGAAGGCTGACACGGTGCCGCGTCCTCTTGGTCCCAGACACCGCCCTCTGAGGTTAGAGAAGGAGGTGTTCCTCAGAGCTTCTGGCACTGTGGTTTTCAAAGCAGCAAGGTCTTCATGACCCTGATTCCTTTCCAAGTTGAAGTAGCTTTTAAAGTTGCTACTGGCACTGAAAGAAGGTGGGTGAAAATGTGGAACTGATCTACAAATAACTACAACTTTCTTTCCAGGTTCCCAAGGACACATGAAAATCAGGATAAAACTTGTGCTGGCGAGTTCAGCCCAAGTTTACTCTTTTATTTATTTTTTTCTTCAGTTCAAACTGCAGAACCACTCTGAAAATTGTGTTTGGCTTCTAACATAAAGTTCTTATTTGGAAAACGTTTACAGCTCTCCAAGTCCTTTCTTTTTTTTTATTCATTAATTTTATTGGTACATTTTAGGTATACAATATAATGACATTCATCATTGGGAATTTGTACCTTTACATGATGTATTTTGGTTCTTATTTTTCCTCCCATTCCCCTGCCCTCCCTTCAACTCCTCTGTCCCCCGCCCTATTTACAAAGGCTGTTTCCATTTTTTCCTTTTCTCATATTTATTTCTTTTCCTTCTTCCCTTATCCTTTTAAAAGGACACTAATGGCTTATTGGTCCACCTTCTGCTCTACAGTATTCCTCCACCCAGTCCCTTTGCCCTTGCTAGGTGATCTCATACTTGGCATGTTCCATCCTATGGCAGCCTGGCTCCTTCCAGCCCAGGCACACCCTTTGCTCCTTCCTCTTCACTTTGGGAGGCTCATATGGGTGGACTGTTTCCTCTGGAACCTGTGATCTGTGAATGGAACTGAGCCATGCCATGGGAATGATGGAGGCTGGTAATAAGGATATGTATTTTAAAAAATCCCAAAATAGGTGGGCTTATTCTGTAACACTTCAGTTGCATTTTGGGTTCCAGCTACAAAAAATGGACAGAGCAGGGGATGATACCTGGCAGGAATGAAGATGCTAGCATGGCCTTCTGGCTCATGATCCCCAGGGCAGCATAAGGAATATCTGATTTAGAGGCCCTTTGAAAGGTTTCACAGCTTCCTGGGGATCAGCCCACAGCAGCACACTCTATACTGAAGACTGCAAGTTAAGCAGTTTTAAAAAGGAACTTTAGGAAAGCCAACTGCTTGGAGCTAAGAAAGGGATTCCTATATTTTGTCACAGTCCCCATGGTGATGTATTGTGTCACCATGTGTCTTGATGTTAATGATAATCCCTCACTGTCCCATGTCTATGTTGTATAATTGAAAAATACAGTGAATGCTTAAATTTTAAAAAATGTAATACAGTGGAAGACATATTGCTATTAGTGTTCCTCAAAATACTCCTCCTCACTTCAAACACACGTATCCCATTGTCTTCTTTCAAGAGCACTTTTAGCTGTGCTGTTGGAGCTGCTGCTACTTTCTGAATCATTTCAAAACATTTACCTTTATGGTCCTTTTGACTTTGGGGAAGATGCAGAAGAACATGATGCCAGACTGATGAATAAGGTCGATCAGGAGACACTAACACACAGTAATGTTCTTATGAGCCTGACTTTCCATTCAGTGGCACTGCACAGCAGCATTCACCATATTATCATATCTAGTAAAGACACTCACAAAAAGAACTTTCAGAACTGCTCCAGAAAGTGACAAGAATGATGAGGTAAGTGTGTTCTAAGTGAGGGGGAGTATTTTGAGAGGGATTAATACCAATGAATCTTTTACTGTAATATGTTTTTAAAATGTAAACATTCACCATATATTTTAATTGCCCTTTGTTCATTAGATCATCTTCATTCTGGTCTGCAATACTCATAGGCCTCTCTGACCAGACCTCAGCTCCTGATTCCTGTGAGAGAAATGACTGGGGCTCCCCTGTTTAAGCCCAACCTGAGGCACAGAACAGTGCCAAGGTTACAGGCTACAGAAAGGACTAATATGCATGTTGAGTAGATGAATGGCCAATAAATGAGAAAGATAGAAATAAATCCTCTTGATGATGTTATCCCAGTCCCCTAAGATGACCATGCTTTAGCTGCACTTTCAGCCTCCTTGGTTTAGTCAACTGTTTTGCTGCTTTATGTGAGGAGATAAAGTTTTCATTGTATAATTAGCTATGAGTAGAATAAAAAGCAAATGGTAGAGGTGGGACATTAGAAGTGAATTAGTTTCAGCTTTATTTCTATCCTGATATAAGGATAGAGTATTTTAAAAACTGGGATTATAGACTTGGGGAAGACATGATAGGCATTTATATAAAACAAGACTGATAATGTTTGTTATGGATCATGTCTAGATGTCCCTCCAAAGCCTCATGCAGTCATAGGTGGGGCTTTTCAGAGGTGGACAAATCTAGAATATGTGATGCTGGGATTAAGTGTGTGATGCTGGGATCAAGGGTGTGTGATTACTAAATTAGTTCACTGATTGGTTTGGCACAATTCTTGGTAGGATTAAGGGTGCCCCACTCTGTGTGTCAATACTACCTGCCCTAAGGGTAGGTAGCCTGGATAAAATATAAGAGACAGAAAGGGTTACCATGGTTGCTTGCTGTTTGCTACTTTGCTGCTTTGCTGTTTGCTGCCTGCCATGAATTGTTTTTCCTCTGCTATGCCACCCTGCCTTGGAGCCAGTCAATTATAGACTGAAACCTCTACAAACTGAGCTACAATAAACCTTTCCTCCTTTAATTTTGGGTGTTGGGTATTTTGTCTCAGCAATGAGAAAAGTAATTAAGATAATGTTAATCTTCCTTTTTATAATAAAAACAGAAATTATGGGCAGAAGTGGATTTTTTTGTATGTACAACTGTGAAGGTCTTGATTATGCCAGAATTATATTTGTGACTCACTAGATAACTTGGGACCTAGTTCTTGCTGCTAAAGGACAGTGCAATAGAAATAAAAACTGGGTTTGAAATGAAAGTGATGTGGCCTTAATCCCTCATCCTGTGATTTCTTATGGGGTGTAACTAGGAGCACAGCTCATCTCTGTAGGTCTATTTCTACATTTGTCAAACAGTACATGGAAGATGACTACTAAATGTTGCTCACCAATTGTCTGACTCAACTGGAGTGGTTTAAAGAACAAAAGGATGAAATGTATGACACAATTTTTAAGATGTTGGACATCAGACAGTAAAGAACAGTAGTCCCTGAGAGAAGGGAAACAAATGAAGGGAGTCCTATAATTTCCCCAGCTTACCTTCTTGCTCAGAGAGCTCCTAGGCTGTGGTACAGCAGGAGGAACCCAAGCATAGCTATGAACACATTGAGTTGAGGGGCAGAGCAGGGAAACCATGGGATCATGGCTCATAGGGCAGACTGCCAAGAAGAAGACAGCTGCACAAAGAATCCTGGGAAACTGCAGAGGGGACCTCAAGTTTTCAGCAGAGTACTGATCAATGCATATGTGTTAGGAAGCTATCTGAGGCTGGGAAAAATACACCCCCAAAATTAAAGAGAACAGTGTGTGCATGCATATGGGCCAGGAATAGTGCCTGTTACCATCAGCCCAAATGGAAAGCCTCCCAATTCACAGGCATTGGTGGAACACTAAGACATTGCCTCATGGTGAAGATTGATTGGTTAACTCTAGACTGCACTCTGCACCAGAACCACCTAACACATTACAAAAGCAAGGTATGAAAGGATCAATCTATTTCCAAATCCTACCTGTATTCTAAGACACAGCTCAAGGTAAAATTAGTAATGCTTTCTGTCCAATGATTACCAGGAATATAAAGAGGCAGAATTAGTTATGGCCCTGAATGAGGAGAATTATCGACACACTGAAACTAACTTAGAACTTTTAGCTTGAGAGGATATTAAGATGGACACTGTAACTATGTTTCATATATTTAAAAAGTAGGCAGAGACATAAAAGATATCAAAAAGATTTAAGTTGAATTTCTGGAGATGAAGACTACAGCATCTGAAATAACACATTGGAAGGAATTAACAGCAGATCAAACGTTATTTGCAGATGAAATAACTTGAAAGCACAGCAGTAAAAACTATCTTAAATGAAACGTAGTGCAAAGAATCAAAAAAAATTCAAGAGAATCTGTCAACTGTGGGACCACTTATGCAGCACAATAACATAAAACTGGAGTGTCTAAAGGAAAGAAGAGAGAAGGGGAGAAAAATATTTGAAGAGAAAAATGGCTGATAATTTTTCCAAATTTGGTGAAATAATGGATTCATAATCTTAGCAGCTCAAAAAACACAAGTAAGAGAAACATGAAGCAAACAATACTAAAGTATACCATAATCAAATTGTTCAAAACCAATTGTAAACAATCTTAAAAACAGCCAAAGGCAAAAGACATTTTTTGGACGTATGAACAAATATAAGAATGATAGCATATTTCTTCTCAGATATAAGAAGACATTGGAGCAATATCATTAAAGTAGTAAAAGGGAAAAAAATCCATCAGCTAGAACTATACCCACCGAAAAATATTCCATACGTAAAGGTGAAATAAAGACATGTTCAGACATATAAAAGCTGAAATAGTTCCTCACCAGCAGACATTATTCAAGGAAGTGTTTCAGGAAGAAAGAAAATGATACCAGATGGAAATGTGGATCTATGTAAAGAAATAATGCCAGGAAAGGTAACTACAAAGATAAGTATATAAGATGTTTATTATCTATCTAAACCATTTTATTTAAATATCTTTAAAAGGCAATTGCCTTTTAAGTTAGAAATAATGTAATACATCAGGAGTTTATAATATATACACAAATATATAACAACAACAACATAAAGATCAGGACGGAAGAAATAGAGGTATTCTCTTTTAAGTGAATGCCTTAAAAGCCACTGAACTGTGTATTCTAAATGGGTTAATTATATAGAATATGAATTGTATCTCAATAAAATGGTAACAAAAATATTTAAAGAAGAAACAAGACTAATTCTGCACAAACTCACCTGAAAAATTAAAGAGTAGAGAACATTTTTCAGATAGCAGAACCAGATAAACACTGTATAGGAAATAAAAACTATATGAGACCATTATCCTTCATAAATACAGATGTGAAATTTATGAACAAAATATTAGCAAATCAAATTCAACAATATATAAAAGGGATAATATCCTATGAGCAATTGGGGATTAACCCAGGAATGTAGGGTTGGTTTACCTCAGAAAAATCTATTACTATCCTAACAAATTAAAAAAGAAAATGCACATGCTTCTAAATTGAAATTATAAAACTCCAGTATCCTCATAAAAACTCTAAGGAAACAAGGAAGAAGAGGATACTTCCTTAACATGATAAAAGGCCATAGAAAAAACTTGTAGCTCATATTACATGTAATGGTGAATGATAATCTTTCTGTCTAAGATCAGCAACAAGACCGAAATGTCTATCTTGCTACTTCTATTCAATATAGAGTGAAGATTTTATCTAGTATAGCCATATAAGGAAAAGAAATAAAAGGCACCCAGATTGAAAGGAAGAAACAAAGTTATTTTCATTCATAATATAATTGTCTAAATAGAAAACCCAATGGAATCTACGAAAAAGCTATTAGAACTAATAAATGAATTTAGCAAGATTATTGTATATAAGGTTAACATAAAAACAAATTGTATTTGTATATGCTAACAACAAACATGGAGAAATTAAAATAAAAGCCGTAACAATCATTGATATAGTTCATGAAAATCAAAAATAAACATCTTTAACAGAACAAGGTATGATATACTTAGGCACAAGTCTGACAAAAGATATGTCACAGTAAAAACTACAAAAATTGCTGAGAGAAATAGAAACCTAAAAAATGGAAAGATATGCCCCACTCCTGCGTTGGAAGACTCAATGTTACTCAAATGTGACTTCCTTCTAAATTGAGCTACAGATTCAACACAATCCTAATGAAAGAACAAGTTTGCCTTTTTGTGTGATGAATCTAGCCTCATAGGAAAATATAAAAGACCTAAGACAGCCAAAATAAATTTGAAAAATAACATAACTGGAGGACCAGTACCACCTTTCCTTAATATCCAAGCGACAGTAATCAATACAGTGTGGCATTTCCATAAGGTTAGAGCAACAGACTAAGGAAATACAATAGAGTGTCCAGAAAAAGACCTAGTGATATATAGAAAACTTACTTTGACCAATGGACAAAATATTTTCACATACCCTTTACCAAAGAAGTTATAGAGAGACAAATAATCACATGAAATGTGATTTGTCATTAAGGAACTAAAAATTAAAAGCACAGTGAGATATCACTACACAGCTATCAAAGTGACAAAATGAAAAAGAACTGACTATATCAAGTGTTACCAGGATGTGGAGGAATAGAAATTATCATACACTGCTGCTGGTGGTAATATAAATGGTCCAATCACTTGGAAAAGAGTCTGGCATGTATTGTTGGGTATTTATCCAACAGAAAGAAAATATGTAGCCATTCCATTATCTATATATAAATGGTCATAACAGTTTTATTTGCAATAGCTGAAAACTGAAGAATAAAAAACAATGTATATCAGTAGGTGAAATGAATAAACTGTGGTATAATACATACAATGAAGTATATGAAAGGAATGAATTACTCATATATGTAGACATGTGGATGCATCTCAAAATTATCCTGGGCCAAAGAAGAAGCCTTGTGCATATGTGCCTACAAAGTATGTACTAAGTGGGTTTATTTATATAAAATTCTATCAAATGCAAACTAATTTATAGTGCCAGAAAGCATTTGAGTGGCTACCTGGGGTGAGCTAATAGAGAGAGGTGGCCAGGAGGGTTACAAATGACATCAGGAAGTTTGGGGGTATATCTATTATCTTGATTGTTCCAACGGCTTCACAGGTGTATACACATGTCCCATGTAGCAGGTTGTGTCCTTTGAAGAGTACAGTTTATAACTCAATAAAGCTGTTTTTGAAAATGCCCCCAAAATTAGTAGAACAAAAAATGCACTTTCAATGTTGATTTCCACGACAGACATCCAGATTACCTGGGAGCCCAACTTCCCAGCATCACCCAAGGGCCTGTAAGGTGCCCCCTTACTGCAAGCCCCTCAATGCTGCCTCAGTTCTGAGGCCTCTGGACGCACTCCAGCGGTGGTGGACTATGCCACACAGGCCACAGCGCCCGTGTATCATTGAGACCTTTAAAAGGTTCGCCATCACTGCATCAATAGATGACTAGACTGACATTTAAAGGATTAATAAAGAACTGTGAATGAGTATCTTATTAAGTGACTCATAAAAGTGATTTGTACAAGAGTAGCTTTTTGTGAGTGGAGGGAGTGGGAACAGCAAACTGACAAGTTTCTTGTTCCTGGTCTCAGATGAGGACTTGTGGATAGCCTGGAACAGCCAGAAAATATCCCAACAAATCTAACCAGTATAAATTCATACATAAATGCCTTCACAGAAAATTCAAGGTCATGTGGTTATTTGTACATAATTTGGAATCAAAGTTTTATCTGCTATGTGTGAATGTCAAAGAGTCTCACAGAGGTAGCTACTTTCAAAAATAAATCAGAAGCAATGACATTGCTTACAATTCAGATTAGTCTGTTGTGTGATTCTTCTCATTTTAGAGAATTTAAATACCATTCCAAGCCTTGCAGCCCCTACTACTCCTCAAACAACTAGCCAACCCTGCTGTGGAACTTTGCAAGTGAAAACCGCATAAAAGCAGCATTAATTATACAATAAAAATCTTTAAGAGTGTAAAACTCAGACACATAGAAAAGCCTGGAAAGATTTGGAAATAGAGTTAGTTACATAAAACCAATTATGACCAATATATCTCAAACAATTTTTTGAGTATGCATTTTATTTTTAGCTAGGACAAAAACAAATATTCTCATAATGTGTTCACTATTTCTCTCAACCATTTGATTTACATTTTTCTTATTTTTTTTTTAAACAACATGAAGGCATCATACACGTCTTTCTTTTGAACAGGGCTCTGCTCTTGCACCAAGCCAGGCTTTCTGCAGGAGCAAGTGTTGCTGCCTGCGATCCATGGGCTGTCTGCTGTTGTGTTTACCTTTGCCGGGGCTGCCTGGCTATTGTCGAGCCAGTTGAAATGATTCATGGGTCTGACAGATGTCTGGTACAGCTGGATGTGTCCTTGATTATCCCAAAAGTCTGGACAGCACTGTCATTCACCATTGCCCAAATTATCTTTGTATTGACTGTGGAACCCTCTGTGACAGTCCTGTAATGGCTAATTACCCAGGATACCTTTGGTATTCACTTCATAATGGTTTAGTGGAAAAGAAAAAGACCGTAAGGAAATGAGAAAAAACATACCGATAAAAGTAACATCCTGTTCTTTGCAAAGAACACAGACTCTAGTGAGATATGGAATATATATTTATTTGACATCATGCAGTTTATGCTAATGGAATCCAGGGCCACAACAGTAGAAGCATAGATTTCTCATGAAACACATAAGGAGGAAATAAAATGTAAAGAACCTTGACAGTGATAAATTATGGACAATAGAAGGGGCTATTAGCTATGAGACAATTGTATGTATCACATACTTGAAAAAAGGATGAGGAGTGGCCATTTGCCTGTCTTGTATGCCGAGGGTGGGGAGTGAGCAGGGAGGAGTGGGGAGAACATGTTCTATTTAGCAAATAAGCTCCCCAGAAATAGGGAGGAGCGGGGAGAAAGGAGAACCTTCGCAAAGCTGCTCGGAGGAACAAGAATGGAAAGCTGAGGTTTCATTTTTCCCCATAATGCCATAAATTAGCACATTTTGACCAACACAGCTCCCACAAAGCAGATATATATTAGGGGGAAAGATAAGGGAATAGAGGGTACCAAATCCCATTTTGACTTTTAGTGGAGATGATGAGATCCCAGGAGGGCAGACAACACAGACTGGGAACAGCTTTTCACACAAAGAATACAGTAATTTGCCACATCCTGTCCAGGCTGTGTTTGAATGTCACTCCTGTCTTAATTACCAGACTAACAAGGCTATTCTCTTATTCTGGAATCTCTACCAGTTCTCACAATCAAGAGAACATCTGAAAGGATTGCTCACAGATCTTTTCTGAGCAAGACAGCAAAGGCAGGTGGCCTCATGGTGTCTGAGCAGTGGGGTCTCGAAGGTAGAGGAGGGCAGGGGGTGCAGGGGTGGACAGCTGCATCTCACTTGCTCCTGGTAGACGCAGTGACCCTCCTGAGTTTGGGAGCAAGAGGTCTGGTAGGGCAGAGGGCGAACCAGCTCATGTCGATATCTGGGACCACAGTATCTTGAAACTGCATGCTCTTTTGGTTTGATAAAATGACGACTGTCCCATGTCTCTGCTCCTGTGCTTATATTCTAGCCTCATGCCAAGTAACCCACAAAACATAGGACAGAGTCAATGTGACCACAAAACCTTGGGTCTGAAATTCTGACTAAATTGTCCTTTTAACTGAAGATAAATATAACCCCACTTTTCAGTCCATTGCTGAAGGAAAGAATTTCATTCCCTTTTCTGCCTATCTCAGATGATTCTGGGTAGTATCAGAGACACTGTTCTGTCACTATCTCACTGAGTTTAGGAGAGGAACATGCAGGACTTTGTGATGATCATACCCTGAGCCCTGTGCCATGCAAGCCCCCAAAGGTGAGTTTTTCCTTACAGATGAACAAGGCTGTACCTATGGTACCAGTCACGTCTCCCTCCTTGAAAATGACTTGCAGTAAAAACAATTCAGCTCCTCCAGGGTTCCAGTTAGCTGTGGAGTTATTTCGTACTTAAAATAAGGTTTGCTACATTTCAAAAACATTCAGGTTATGTTTATGTTCCTACCAGATTTGGGTGTGATACAGTAATACACTGTAGCAAAAGAAGAGGGAAAATGAAAAATAAATTTTTAGTTCTGTGTCCATCCCTGCAAATGGCAATTATGTGTCCTTTATATTGTCACCACTAAAGTTATTAAGCAAAGACCTAATTTCCTCATCACATTTTATCTACAATAAGTAGGATTCAATTTGGCGGTGGACACTGACCTCAAAGTATCCTACAAAGTAGTAAAATAATTACATAAAATGTTTGTTAAAGTCAGGCTCACTACAAAAGCAAATTACCCTTATTCTTCCTTCATACATGTAAAGGAATCTAAGAAATGGAAGAGTTCAAAGCCATGTAATACCTGGCTTGTCTTTCATGCAGAGATGCCATTTGTCCTGAGACAAGGTGAGACCAGAGTTGACAAAATGGCTAATTGTGGGTATAAAGTGAAATTTGTCTTAAAGCTATTTCTCAAAAGGTAGTAATGACATCAGACCTCTGAAACCCCTGCTACTAGTTTACATAAATGGGATTTAGATATGATAGGAAAGAGGGATCTGAAAATAAAGCAAGTTGGTAAAAGCTTGAAAAGGTTCATATTTACTATAAGCACATCATCTATAGAAATCATCTTTTAAGTGGGATTTTTAATCAACTGAATAAATGTTTTACAAATATACCATGTTGTCACACAATTGTTTATATGTTTCGCCTTATAAATGTAACACGTAACCTTAAAATCAAGGACATAATCATCAAAAATGTCTTTATCTGTTGCAGTGAGTGCCTTGAAAACAGAAAATTTCAAAGTTAAAATAAGACTAAGGAATAGACTTATTGTTATAAAATAAGAGTATTATGAATAAAATCATAAAAATGTATGTGTATAATAGTCTGCCTAAAACTAGCTGCTTTTAGGGGTAGCTATTGCAAATTGGGGTTTTTTGTTGTTTCTTATTTTTATTAGTACATATTTGCAGTACAGAATGATTACATTTATCACAGGAGTTGGTCCATGTACATGACACATCTTAACTTTTTTCATCCCCTTCCCCTCCCCTCCTCCATCTTTAGTCCCCTCCCCTTTGCTTTGAAGGTAATAGGCACACATATTTTATTCACTAACTCTAACTGTGGTACAATGAAGAATCAAAATTCTAGAAGGGGAAGAAACACCACGAAAGAAAGGAAAAAGGAAAAAAAGCAGTCGACTTTGGGCTTACCTTGCCATTCAAGGGCTGGAAGTGCTTCCTGGGTGCGATTATTATTAGGTACAGTAAAAATAAAAACTCATAGAAAGAACTGGGAGCTGCACACTCAAATACTTACTGGGGCCAGACAGGGACATAATGGGGGGCAGGGTGGGAAACTGGACAGCTTCCACACTCACAGGAGCAGCTTCCAGTGATTGTCACCACATGCAAATGAGAGTCAAGTTTTGCCAGATCTCTCATCTTTTCAGGAAAACCTGAAAATCCAAATTCTTAGAGGTTTTGTGTCCCTGTAGCCTCATAAACTCTGAGCCTGAGAGGGTTTGCTGAGCATAGGGAGGAGAACTGGGTCTGAGTGGAGAGTCATGTAGTCTGCATCCAGTGCATTCTGGTGGTTCAGTAACCCATGTGAACCATGTATTAGAGTAGGTGCTGTGTGATCCTGAGCTGGGTGACACTGATGACAGCACTGTACTGACATGTATATAGCTCATTTTACCTAATAGCACAATTTCTTTGCCTCATATCATCTAATGCACATGATTAGAGAGATGAAGAGCTTTCCATGCAGCCCATTTATATGTCCTGCCTTGTCTTCCTTCACCCCTTTACTTCACCAAAGGATGGCTTTGGGGCTCAGAGAAGATTTCCATCATCCCTTTGACTAGGCTGGGACCTTGTGCCATGGCCCTGATCCCTCCTTTGCAGCATGGCCACAATTGTAAACATGTAATTGTTATTATCTTTCTTCCCTACCAGACTCTGAGCTCCACAAGGACAGAACTTCATCTGCACTCTCAGCGCCTGCTTCAGTGTCTGGTATGCATTTGTTGAATAAATGTTTGCAGAAGTAGAGACATCTGAATAAGTCACATAAAATGTGTACAGGTGTCCAGAAATTAGTCCTATTGTCCAAAATCCTCTCTGGAGCATTGAAATGAGAACCACTTCTTTATCCACTATCAAGCAGACATGTGATTTATTTCTGAGAGCTCTTTTGAGGTTTCTCTGCTGAGATGAGGACTCCTTAATATTTAATTTTGGGGGGAGTCCTGATTTTCTTTTTCTGAAATATGGAAATAATAGAGAGTCCCTTAAAATGCCCATTTGGAACAAATGTTCTTCCAGACAACAGTAAGAGTGGGAAATACTAATTGTGGTACATTGTAAAAAATGGCCACAAGTTATTTCCCTGTCTTTATCCACACCCTTGGATAGTCCTGTGAGCATGGTTCGGCTGTATGACCTGTTTTGGCCAATGTATAATAGGATGCAATCAAATAGGATGCAAACAGGATGCAAGCAGACATCCCTTTCCTTGGTGCTCATGGAAACTGTGACCACCACCACGTGGATAGGTCTAGGCTAAGCTGCTGAAGACATGGCTCAGTTATCCGCAGTACTACAGCTAAAAGCCAGCATCAGCAGACAAACATGTGAGTGGGGTCAGCCTGGATGAATCCAGCCCCAGGTGACCTGCCATCTGGCTGCTGTTGTATTGGGAAACCCGAATGAGCCCAGCCCATCAGCCTGGCTGAGCTCGTAGAACATAGAGCTGCATGTAGAACTGCAAGCTAAGCTTTGGGATGGCTTGTTACATGGCAAAAACTAACTGACACACAATTATATTTTTGAAGCTGTGGTGCTTTTTCAATCAGCCTAGACTGGAAAATCTGAGGATTAGCCTCTTTTAGATTTAACAAGGCAGAAGTCTTTCAGCATTGGAGAGTGTTCCATCAGAGATTGGGACTGTGGCTGGAAGGGACAAATTTCCACTGTATTCTCCTATACTCCTGTCCAGATCTTAGTAACATTAGAGTAGAAGCAGCAGATTGGAGAAGGAGGAAAGAAAAGGAAGAGAGGTGGTGTGGGGGCCAAGCTAGTGGTAAAACTCATGTAGAGTAAGTGAAAGAATTCACTTGTACTGACACTGTATCACAATATACTCATTATAATAACAAAATTCCATCCAAGTTCCTACCCTCTGAAAGCTAAAGAATGAAGCCAAGCAAGTGCGAGGACTACACAGTGTATCATTTTAATATAGAGAAAGCACATACATTAGATGTATAAGTTTGCCTTTGTTTAAGGCCCTTAAGCCTTTCTTAGCATTTTTAGAAAAATGCATTGAAAGTAAACATTCATTGCTTTCTAAACTGCTGCTCTAAAACTTTTAGTGTGTTTTTGTGCTGAATCTTGATGTAGTAATTTAAAAAGCAAGAACCTTGCAAAATATGGAGTGTTGTTTCAGAATTGGGGTAGAATAGGTGGGTGTTGACAGAATGCTTGCTATTTGCCAGGACCTTATTTCGTTTAATTTTTCCAACTACTGTAGGAAATGGAGGTCCTGAGAGGTTAAGTAACATGGCTAAGGGTGCACAGTAGCTAGTAAGGTTGTATGTTACGAACACAGACTTCAAAGCTGGTTCCACCGGCTGTGTATCCCCAGCAAAAATAGTACTTTCTATTATTAGCAGTACTAATAATTTCTATTGAGCTCTTATTATGTGATATTCATTTTTTCAATTGAGAATGATAGCTGACAATTATTGAAAGTACATATACTAACAATGTTCTAAGCATGTTACACACAGTAATTTAATTTTCACGAAACCTCTAGGAGATGGGTATATTATTTCCATTTTCCATTTTTCCATAAAGAAGAGAAGTTAAGTAATTTACCCAAAGTTGCATAGTAAATCTGGAAGGAAACAGATATTGAAGTTAGATCTATTAAAGCCCAAGCTCTTTTATTAAATCATATCTTAATTTTTATGTTTCTTCAAAAATAAGTTTGCTGTATTCTGAAATCATTACTATAATAGCTGGTAGTATACTGGATGATCAGCTGCTACTTAAAGAAAGCAAGATCCACTGCAATACATGCTCCATGACATTGGCACTGCCTATTTTGTTCCCAGGGTTGACACCCTTTCATGGATCATGGCCTGGTACATAGCAGTTCAATTAATATTTGGTGAATGAATGAGTTGTTGAGATAATCCAGTGCTATCCACAAGTAGTAATATAAGAGTGGATGGCAGACTATTTTGTAGCTTTGTGGGGCTTTTTGGTAGATAATGCATTAGTTTCCTAGGGCTGCTATAATAAAACATCACAAACAGGGTGGCTTAAAATAATAGGAATTATTTCTTGCATAATTCTGGAGACTGGAAGTCCAAAAGCAAGGTGAAGGGAAGGCTGTGCTCCCTCTGAAAGCTCTAGGGACAGGTACTTCCCTGCCTTTTCCTAACCTCTGATAGATGTCAGCAACCATTGGCATTCCTTGGGTCATGGCCACAGAACTCCAGACTCTGCCACCATCTTCACAGGGCTGTGCTCTTT
Source organism: Heterocephalus glaber (assembly GCF_053883595.1). Classification (NCBI taxonomy): domain Eukaryota; kingdom Metazoa; phylum Chordata; class Mammalia; order Rodentia; family Bathyergidae; genus Heterocephalus; species Heterocephalus glaber. The sequence goes on from NW_028258143.1 coordinate 54,778,332, forward strand.
CCAGGTGTGTGTACGTCTACACTTCCCTCTTCTTATACGGACACCAGCCATATTGAATTTAGGGGTAAATACTAATCCAGTGTAGCCTCATCTAAACTTGATTACATCAGCAAAGACCCTATTTCCAAATAAGTCACATTCACAGGTTCCAGATGGACATGAGTTCTTTGGTGGAAACTGTTCAACCCAGTACAGATACTTTAAAAAGTGTAAAGCATATTGTTACTAATGAGGTAAAACATAAGAGGAGCCATGGCAAACTATGTCTTAAACAAAACCCCACAGTCCTTTGGAGTTCTAACACTTAGGATGGTAAAACTTAGTAGACCCTATCATCAAGAATGTCTTACTGTGAGTGAATCTCTCTTCTCTGAGAGCTAATTTGGATGAAGATTGTAGGCAAAAGCACAATGGCTAAGATAAGTAAGAAATAGTAGAGAGGTGGCACTTGCTAAGGAAGAAAAAGAAAACTGCCAAATGCAGAAAGTCTGGGTAGATCCATGTGGCTTAGTTACTTTCAATGGCTGAGACAAAATACTCAATACCCACAAGTTACAGGAGGAAAGGTTTATTTCAGCTCATAGTTCATAGAGGTTTTAGTCCATAGTCTGCTGGCTCCAATGCAGGGCAGCATGGCAGAGGGGCATTGCAGAGGAGAAACAGTTCATGGCAGTCCATGCATGCAGAAGCAGCAAAATAGCAAGGCTTCTTTTCCCTTTTATCCCATCCAAACTGCAAGCCTTTTGGGTGGTGCCACCCACACCCAGGGTAGGTCTTCCCATTATCCATACCCAGAATCATACTAAACCAATCAGTGGGATAATTTAGTTTATCACACCCTTAATGCATATTCACACACCCTTAATTCACATTCACACACAACAGATTCAGTCACCTCCATAAAGCCCCACCTGTAAACACAGGAGGCTTTGGCGGGACATCTAGATATAAGCCATAGCACCATGTAAAGACCAAAGAGATGATAACTTTAGGACAAAAGGCAACTGAAAAAAGAGCTTTCTGTTGGACATTGGTAGAAGGCATTAAGATCTGTCACTGGCCAACTGATGCTACAGAGATAAGACCATCTACAATGTTATAGAAAAAACCATGCAGTTACTTGGAGGAGCATAGTATAGGTGGGGACCCTAGGCAAGAAAAGATGAGTCTTGGGCATTTGAGCTGTATACCTAAAACGTACCAATAAAATAATTTAAGAAAAAAAAAAGAAAAGATGAGTCTTCAAAAAATGTACATGGTTCCTGAGCCGGGGATTTAGCTCAGTGGTTCCGCCACCTGCCTTGAAAGTCCAAGGACCCAAGTTCGATCCCTGGTACCAAAAAAAAAAAAAAAAAAAAAAAAAAAAAATGTACATGGTTCCCTGGTTCCCTAAGGGAAATAGGCTGCCTTATCCATGAGTTAGTATTTTCCTATTTTTCTCTGCTCTCACACCAGGCAGCTGCACCCCCAGTAGATCAGGCACTGTAGTGTGCCAGGGTAGCCCAGAGGGATGTGACATAGTCCTGCTCTCCCCAGGAGTGAAGCGAAGATGCAAAGCATGGTAACCACACTGTGAAGCCATCCCAGGGCAGGGTGCTATGGCAGAGGAAAGAGAGCAAGGCTAGGCCTGCTCTGGAGCCTGGAAGGGCGCCCTCTGTGGGTTGGTGGTCTTTTCGGGCCTCTCTAGACCACCTCTAGGAGACATCAGGGAGTGACCGAGAGCATGGCCAGGAGGCAGGTGAGTTGTATGGCCTTGGTGAGCTATTTACATTGTCTGAATAACTATTGAAAAAAAAGAGTCTTGCAACCTCACCATTGTAGATGTGTGTTAAAAATTGTTCTCTTCCATATTCCTTGATAATTGAGTTTTTCAGATGAACCTGTGCTATGATCCCAGATTGTTTTTTAGCTGAGTTCAGAAATGCTAATCTTAACCATAATTTTGTTTGCTTTGTAAGAAACTCCTGATTCATCTGAGGCCTAAAGTTTTATTATGATTTTAATTTTAGGACTTAAAATTGGGTACTTGGCAGAAGTGATGTGAAGTATGTATTGTCTGGCTGAGAGAATGGAATGCTGCTGAGGCTTTAAATTTTGATAAATATATAGCTTTTACGTTCTTCCTCATTTAATTTTGGTCTTCTGTGTATTGTAGGATATTTATTTATTTATTTATTTATTTTCAGTTCCGGGAATCAAACTCAGGAGCTTGAGCTTGCCAGGCAGGCATGGTGCCACTGAGCTAAATCCCTGGCCCTATTGTAGGATTTTTAAAAAATGCTCTATTTTGAAGGCAGTTTCTCTTTTGCTTTTGAGTTTTCTTAAAGAGGGAATAAGGGCTGGATGGTGGGTGCAGGCTATGAGAGAATCTCCTAGGTAAATTTGGTGAATTTTGAAATGCTAATTAAGCTCCTAATCTAACCACTCCAAACTTTCCTCAGGATGTTTACAATACCAGTGATTAAAAGTTGCCAAGGTACTGTAAACTTCTCTGGGTGTTTTTTCCCCCAATAAAGCAAATGCTCTTTCCAGCTGTTGCAGCATCTTTTAAAATGGATTTTGATTACTTCGGTTTGTGAAAAGTAGAATCATGAATGTGCTCATGTCCCACAATGATGGGAGACATGGAAAGAGAAGAGCAAAAGAATACATTACATTTTTAAGTAAGCAGTCACAAAAGACTTTTAAATAATTCAACTTCCTACCATATTTTATCATCTTCTCTCAGTTTTACAGCATTATCTACCATAGAAATGCAGGGAGATTTTGTAAAACACTATATAGCATTTAAGTCATTACATTTTATAGCTAATTTCTAATGTGGATTTGATTTTTTACGAGCAGAAAAAGAATCTAATTTGCATTAGTGACAGTAACTAGAGAAATTTAACACCTGGCCCTGGTTGTACTAGAAATTGAATATTAGGTACTTGGGTGCTAAAAACCCATTCAGATCTTCAAGGGGGATTTTTCATTTATTTATGTGCTGCTCTCATATCTACCATTACAAAACTGTTCATATTATGATGGAAGAAAACTCCCTGCCTGCAAACATCCTGGATATGCATTTTTCATCCTCTGCAAGAAAAAAGGAACTATTTACCTATTAGCAGGAACACACCCCAGGAAAAAAACCCCACCTCCATTCCATACATCTAAAAAATATCACAGCTGCCTCCCAAAGAAGCACTTTGATTCCTGCTGGCCTCTCTCATCTCCCCTTGGCTCCTCACCCGAAGCTTCCCTTTATTTTCTCTTCCTCTCCTCCCTCCCAAGCCCCTCCTTGTCACTGTTTCCCAGATAGAAGCTTGAGTGCAGTGTATCCAAGCAAAATTAAACCTCTGCTAAGAAGATCACATTGTTGTTACAAGAGCAATCCATATGTTTGTAAAGTGTAGAAAATTAGGAACTGCAAAGAGGCGAAGCTGGTGTTAAATGATATGGGAAGTGACACTTTACATAGCTAGTTACAATTAACACATTGATGGCATTTTGCTGGCTCCTTGCAGTGATAATGCTGTTGTCAAATGTGTTTAGTGCACCAAATCTCCTGGAGCCTTCAGCCAGGCAGTGAGCTTTTGACAGATTGAAGGTTCGGAGATAGGCCATCATGACAGATGGAAACTGGCACCGATGTTCAGCTTTCGCCCGATCACAGGGGACCTGCCCCCCTTATTCTGCAGGGCTCGGCTCTGCAACCTTCCCCCTTCTGATGAAAGCAGGGGATGGCATTGTTAAATAGTGCATCTGTGTGAGTTAGACTCCTCTGATGAAAGCATAAGGCTGACGCGCTGTGAAGCCAAAGACAGCCTCAGCTCTAACTGCATTTTAGATAGACTTAAGGAAGACCCTAGGGAGCTGGGAGAAAACTTTGGTAAATTTCAGACATAAAGAGAAAAAAGGCCACCCATTAATTTCCTCTCCTGGAAGGATATAAAAATACACCTCTAATGACAAAATCTCAATTAATGACTTTCATAACTAGTTCTGCAAGCTAGCACTCTGTACAGTCATGTGGATGTGTTTTTCTTCTCTTATCATCATTTCCTTTTTAAAAACCAATTAATTCCCAAACAATCCAAGGAAATCTGTAAGGAGGTGCCCGGGGGCAGTTGTGAATCCTCTACTAGTAGGAAACTAATTCAATTACTCGAAGATGCTCATCTTGACCTGGGCTGGGTTCTGAAGCTAGGTTTAAAAATCCAGGGCAGAGGCGGACAGAGCTTTCCACAGCTGGGCATAAATGGGAGGATAATACAGTTAATTAACCTTTCACCTTTTCCCCACCAACACTCTTTTAAAGAAAAACACTAGTCATTTTATTTCAAATGTCCATCTATTTCAAAGGCTTGCACTTTTGCTCTTAAGAGTCCTTTCTTCTTGCTGACAAATTCCTCTCTAATTTCCCTAAACAAGATGAAGAGTCCTCTTTCTCCGCAGTTTTAATCTTCCATTCTTCTCTCGACCATACAGGTTGGGAGCAGCAAGTCCTGCAGCCCATTTGAGGTATGATAATCAGCTGATTAGCTAGTGGAGTCGTTTTCCCTGAGGCTCTTTTGTGTGCAAAATCCTCACACTCAATTGACATGTGGACATCATAAAGCTGATGAAATGCAATTGTAATGAACAAGAGGGAGCGGCATCTGCAGCCGTCTAAATGAAGGAGCCTTTCCTCTCGCCATGCTAATTCAGAAAATCTGCTCTTAACGCATACTCCCCCTGGATTCCAAATCGAGGCACATGTCCATGAATGCATATTCAAGGAGTGAATTAGCCTCTGTGGCAAGTGAGCGCCCAGCCTGGGCAGACTGATGCTAATTTCAAGACAGATTATACTGCATCAACTGTAGTAATGATCTGACAGTTCATTTGTGACAAGAGTCCTACAGTCAGGTTTGCTGTGTAGACAGACACAGGTGCGGGAAGAGAGGCAGCAAGACCTCTCAGACAAGACCAAAGGCTGCTGTCAAATTATTTCAGCCAAAACAGCCGGATGAAGGAGAAAAGAGATAATGCATTTAAAAGAATTAATGAGTTTTCATATTTAAAGCCCGGCTATCATGGTGGTCAATGCGTGTTCCCCTACCTATTATAGGTTCATGTTCACCCAGCAGTTGTTAAATTAGGAAGGAAGAGGTGAGAGCTCTCTTCCGCACCTCTTTTCAGAAAAGTATATCACTTGCTAAGAAATTTCCAAGTGAATGAAACTTGGCACACAAGTCGTGTTTTTTAAATTGAATTTCACGTGAATCAGTGTGTAGGAAGAAAAACTCGGCAGTATTTGGACAGAAGCTGTTCATTCCCACTGCCTGCTCCGTGACAGCTGCTAATCTAAGAAGACAGGTTTGTTCATCACTATTTTGGATCACCTTTGGGTTGTCTGTACTACTTTTTCCTATTAATAAATGCTAATTCATGATGTTAAGGAAGGCTTGGCCCCATATCCACGAGCTCAAGGCACTTCTCAAGCATCGATTTATCTTTGAGAATTAGAAAGAGGGCACCTACTAGTTCTGGTATTTTTGCAGGGATGGAAATACAAGCCTGTGATAAAGTGACTTGTGCAAGGTCACACTGCAAAGCCAGTCACAGATCTCTGCCTTAAACTTATTTTCACCCCTCTCTACAGCCCTAGACTGCAAATATTCCAGGGAAAGAACACTTCTCATCCTACGTTAAGGACACTCCTCCATACACATTGCTAATAAATATAGCACATGCCTTAAAAGCAAATGAACAAGACAAGCTTAATAAGGATTGTGTACTCTTCGGCCATCCACTCACTGTCTGCACGGTTCACACAGAGGTCATTGTCAGGAGCTCTGTTTCTGAGATTACAAGAGCTTCTCCTCGGCCTCTTTATAGTTCTCTTTGCTTTCACATTGACCTTGATCAATAGCCTTTCAACTCAATTGAACTCTCTAACCAGGCCGTGTGTGCTTGTAGACATGGCCATAGATTATCCTCCTTCCTCCAGTATGTTTACCGACCAAATTTGGCATGGCTGATGAGAGCCATCAAAATAGCCCCCTCTTCACTCTCAGGAGTCTCCCAGGAGATCACTGCTTAGTGTCCATGGGAGAAGCACTGAGGAAACACATTGGGAAGATAAGAAGAATGGGGCCAGTTTGTCCCCAGTGACAAAAGTGTCTTGCACTCGTATATAAGAAAGACAGGGGTGTACTTCAGCAAAGAAATCAGAGAGCACAGGCCTCCCCGGATTTACCAACTGGTTGTTTTCCAAAATCTGTTAATCAATTGTTTAAGCTGGCAATGGATTTTTTTTTTCTATAGGAGCTGAGTTTTAAATTGGCAGTTACGGTTCTCAGGCCAGCTGCTAAAGCCATACTTAACCCATAGCATAGCTGAAAAGATTACTAATAATACACACACAAATAGGGCCGATGCTTGGGCTCTGAGATCAGGCAGTGTTTGTTCATATCTCACCATTGCTGTTCACCATTCTGGGACTCTGTACAAGCAATGTTATCTAAAGTTCAATTTCTCACCTGTGTAAGGGGTTGATACTAGTACTTATCACATAAAATTCTTAGAAGGATTAAATGAGCTAGAATGAAATACCTGACCTGATAGAGACCAAATGCTTGACAAATGCTAAGCAGGAATAAAACAGTAGTTTATGTGTTTTATTTTTAGCTTGTATTTCTCAGGTGTTCATTGCTAACATTGCTCAGGCCTGCTCCAAGGGAATAATGAAGCTTGTATGTGAGTATGTTTTGTTTAAAAAAGAGGACCTCAAGGGCTGGGGATTCAGCTTAATGGTGCCAACACCTGCCTCATAAACGCAAGGTCTTGAGTTTGATCCCTAGTACCAAAAAAAAAAAAAAAAAAAAAAAAGAGAAAGAGAGAGACCTCAAAATTTCTCTTTCCTTTAAAAGAAGGCAGTGTAGCCTATGGGTTTAAAGCCAGATTCTAAAGCCAGGATGGGTTTAAGTTCTGGGCCTGCCACCTGCCATCTTTGTAATCTTGTGCATGTTAGTCTTTCTTTAATTTGAGGACATTATCAAAACCTATCTTGTAGTGCTATGCTAAGGATTAAGTTAATATATGCAAAGTGCCAGGCTTGTAAGCACAATAGAAGTAAGTGTAGCTATTAGAAGACTACCATGCCTGTCACTGGCAATGACAAATGAGCCCGAAACCAGAGCCCAGTTGGAGATTAATGACAGTCTTGAGGTTACTGCTAGTAAATAATGATCTGGAACTCTAGGTTGGTCTTTGAATCCCTAGTTGCACGCTCTTTCCAGGTCAGGGGCTCCCTCTACCACACACCTGAGAGGCACCCTAGAGACTGGTTAATATTTATTGAGTACCCATTGGGTTTGCTGCCCTGGGCCGTTTCCTGTAGTTTCCTCAAAAAAAGAGAAGTTGTGCTCTAGACTCTAAGCCAACAGTTGGCAAAATACAGCTACAGGTCAATGAGATGGCTGCATGTTTGTGTAAGGCCTGAGAGCTAGGAAATGAAATGACTGAAAAAAATCCAAATGAAGAACATTTTGTAACACAAATTTTAGTCTCTGTAAAGAGTTTTATTTGAACACAGACACACCTATTGTTTACTTATTGGTTATAGAAGTTTTCATACTCCAGGAGTAGAGATAAATAGCTGTGACAGAGATTGTGTGGCCCAAAATATCTAAAATATTTACTATCTGACCCTTTCCAGAACATAGTTGAAGACCTGTGGTCTAGACCCAAAAAGACTGAGTCCATCTAGCTTATCACCGAGAGGGTAAAGAAGCTTGATGATGCACAAACCAGGTGCACACACCACACCTCACAGAGGAAATACAGTTGTCTGCTGATACCTACATTCTGAAAGGTGAATGGTACACTCACTGAGTTCATGGACTTGGAGCAGGCTGCCTGAGTTCCGTCCCAGTTTGGCCATTTGCTGGCGTGTGACCTTAGGCAAAGTACTCAGTTTATGTGTTTCAGTTTCCTTATCTACAAAATAGGAGTGTTTGAGGATTATATTAGGTTTCACATAAAAAGCATGTTGAAGAATGCCTTGTATATTGTCAGAACTATGCTAGTGTTAGCCATTATTATTATTAGTAGTAGTAGTAATATTAGTATTAGTATTAGTAGTAGTAGTAGTACTAAGGATGGAACCTGGGGCCTCACACATGCTAGGCAAGTCCCCAGGATTTCTTCTGGAGCCCTATGAGCCTCTGGAGACAAGGAGAAGGATGCCCTCCCCACAGCACTGGTCTGTATGTGCTCATCTTCATGTCTGCCAAACATTCACAGCCTTCAGACCAGCACAGAGGTTCTGTCTTTCCTGCCACACTTTTCTGGAGTCTGTTTACTTGTGCTTCCATTTGAACATTGTATATCCTTCCTTTAAAGCTCTTAAATTGAATTAAAAATTTTACTTAGATTTTTGCCCAAACTAGATGTTAAGCTCCTGGAAGGAAAAAAAGTCTCATCTTTATCTTCACAGTGCCTGTTATGTAGAATATTTGGCACATACTAGTATCATAGTATCAGTAAATATGGTACAGTGCTCCCCTAGTTCATGAATGCTTTTGTTTGCAAACAATTTGGTTTGCAAACAGAAGCATTTGGCAAAGTCTTGTTTTTGTAAATTCTGCATCGGGTGATGAACATGACTGTAGCCATCTTTCCCACACAAACACAAAAGTTGCTATCTTTTCAAAAATCATGGAATGAATTAAGTTCCTGAACAGAGATAGCACTGTATTTGGTGAATTAGAGAATGAATGATAGGCCAGGCTTTGTTGCAAAATCTCTAATCTTTTTTTAATGTATGAAAGCCCTTAAATGTAATTACTTGGTCTCTTAAAGGTTCATGCTGGCAATGCAATTAAACTGACACTTTTGAGGTCTGAAGTAAAAGACAGCTGAATGTGGTAGTACATGCCTGAAACCCTAGCATTTGGGAGGCTGAGGCAGGAGGATCACCATGAGTTCAAGACTAGCCTGGTCAAGGCCAGCCTGAAATACATAGTGAGACCCTGTCTCAAAAAACAAACAAAACAAAACAAACAAGCCCCTCCCCCCTAGTGAGAGGCAGGTAGATGATATTTTCACTTACTAAACTTAGAAATCAAAGAGAAGATATTCACGGAAAAGCTTTGAATAAACAGATTAAGAGACCCCAAACCCACTAGCCAGTGATGTGATTTTAGGCAGGGTACTCAATGACTTGGACATTCATATATAATTGAAAAACAAGGAAAAGTTTCAATAAATAATCACTAAGGTGCCTTCCATTTCTTAAATTATGATTTTTACTTCTCCCAGTTACTGAAGCTTCCTGAACCTGAGTTTGGGAAATCAAGAATAAAGTGATCATTTGAAGTGGACACATAGGAAGAGAGGCAAACAGTGAGTGTTAGGGTTAAGGTGGTGCTGAGCTGAGGAGTTTGGGTTTGATGTAGATACACTGGGAGGCTGTGAATGGCGTTAAAACTGGGGGACTGTGACCTCCGTGTAGAAAGTAGATTAGAGAGAGAGAATGAGAACCAACAAGCAACAGTGTTAGCTAGAGCTAGTAAGAGGCAGGATTTTAGATTCAGGTGTTTAGCTAAAGCTGAGCACTTTGGTAAACTACCAATTTTTTTGATAGGCAACAAGAGAAACAATATTTATGGTTAACTTTAATTTTTTAATTTTCTTTTTTGTACCGGCGATCAAACTTGGGACCTTGCACTTGCGAGGCAGGCAGCAGCACCACTGAGCTAATCTCTGGCCCTAATATGTTTTAAATTAAGAAAAATCCATAGGTTTCTGTATTTGTGGAGTCACATTGGAGCCAATGGAGGGCTGTAGCTGAGTTCAGACTGTGGATGTGAACCTTAATTCATTAGCTTTGAGGTCTTGGGTGATTCAGTTTATCTCTTTAAATGTTCATTTCCTGGGCTGTACCTTCCAAGGTCATGGTGAGGATTAAACAAAATGATCTCTCTTAAAGTGCCTATCAGAGGGACTGGCCCAGCGAAGAGTAAATGAATGTTGGTTGCTATTATAGCGTGTTTCCAGTTTATTCCAGCTCCAATCTCTTCACGTCTTCAGCTGTGTTTTCATTTTAGAAAGATACATTGAGAAGGCTTCTGCCCAAATTGAATTTTTAAAAGACAAGCAACTAAAATAAATTGCAAAACCGCTATTCTAACAAGAATTTAATTCTCAGAAACGCAGCAAGAGTTTAATGAAGTTATTTGGGTACATTAAATGCAGTTCTTTGGAATCAGCTGAAATGCTGTTACTCAAAGGTTCCAAAGAACGCCACTTGCCTGCTTGGGAAGCTGCAAACAAGGTCAGTATTGATAGCTCACGCTTCAGTGAGTGTATCAATTTAAAGCCTCATCAGTGGTTCTCACTCATCTGAAGCCTGCATGGCTGTTGTCTTGTAAGAACGGGGTGACTTACGAACCTATTAAGTAACTTCTTCCTTCGTGCTCTAATGAGCCTATTGTTTCCCTGGAAGAACAAACACCTGAGTACAAGCAGCAACCAGAGGCACAAAAGGAGGGCACAGAGTTTAGCCCGGTCGTGTTTGTTCTGCTTCTCTAGTGTTCTGGTTGTCCTCTGTGCAGTCTGTGAGTGGGAGCACAAGTGCAAAACCAGCCCCAAGGAGGACCATTCGGATCCTCTGTCCACGTTGGAGAGCTCTGGTTGAGGCTGCTTCATCTGCATGTGGGCTTCATTATGTGACCTTTTGGAATTTTTAAAATATTATTTTACTAGTACATTTTAGGTATACAATATAATGACATTCATCATTGGAAATTTGCACCTTTACATACTCTCTCTTGGTTTTTACTTTCCCCCCTTCCCCTGCCCTCCCTTCAACCCCTCTCCAATCCTCCCTATTTACAAAAGCTTTGTTTCCATTTTTTCCTTGTCTCATATTAATTCTGTTCCCTTCTATCCTTTCCCCTACCCCTGCCACTTCCCCTTCCCCTTTTCCCCTTTTCCTCCTATTTCACATTATCTATTATACCTTTTAGTCCTTATTTACACTTTCAGTTTCTCACACTAGAGAAACTATTTGGTATTTACACATGTGTGTCCTATTTATTTCACTTAAGAGTATGGCCTCAATGTGCATCCATTTAGCTATAAATGTCTCTAATTTCTCATTTTTTATGGCTGATTAGTAGTACTCCATTTTATTAAAAAAAAAAAACCTCACATTTTCTTTATCCAGTCTCCAGTTGACGGGCATTTGGGCTGTTTCCAAATTTTAGCTATTACAAACTGTGCTGCTATAAACATGGGTGCACATGTATCACTGTAGTATGATTCTTTTAATTCTTTGGGGAAGATCCCCAGCAGGGGAATAGCTGGGTCAAATGGGACTTCCAGTCCTAGTTCTTTGAGGTATCTCCATACTGATTTCCACTGTGGTATCTTTTGGAATTTGACACTAGACACCTGCTGTTTCCTCTCACCAACACCGGTGAGGGAAGACTGCTGTCCTTCCAGTGGTTCCTAGTTCCTGGTGCATGCGCCCAAACCGGGTGATCCTAGGATGGGGCTCCACTCCCACAGAACGGCCTGTGGAGGCGCTACCCAAAGGGCTGTTCTTGACGGCTCGCCAGGAAGACTTTAGCTCTGCTTTCTGCAACCATAATTTAAGCTTAGTGTGCTCCTGTCTAACACACACACACACACACACACACACACACACACACACACACACAGCCCTTTAGTCTTTGGGCTAACATTCTCCATGAAGAATACAGTCAGTAAAAAAACCCCAACCCTCTAAGTACAGAAATACATGTATATATGTTTATCATCGGCACGAGTTCCTCTTAGGAAAGACATTCTTTAGGGAATCATCACATAACATTTAAGGGCAAGAGTTGGACGAATTCAGCACCACAGACAGCTATGCTCTGCTATTTCAGACATAAAGAGGAGCCTGATGTAGGGAGGGCAGACAGGGGAATGGAAGGTGGCAGCAGAGCCAGACAATGGACTCCTTGTTGGGGCTGGTGTCCACTCAGAAAGAAGGTCGTTGAGGAGTTTTCTGTGACAGAGCAGCCAGAGGATTTTAAAGGATGTCTAATAATCTAAAGTTGTCTGCATAGCTTATTGCCCCAAAGTTTTAGAAATCACTTGTTTGAAGAGTTCAATAGAAAAATAAGGAAAGGGGGCAGAGTTCCCTGAGCCTGCAGGGACAGGAGGGTGAGAAAAGGAAAGAACCCAACAGAGTCAAGAGAAGGCAACAGTGACCATGAGAACTGAAGTTCTGGAAAATTGTCAGAAATCACAGAATCACCGGGTATGGTGGCACATGCCTGGAATCCTATCACGCAGGAGGCTGAGGCAGAAGGATCTCTGAGTTTGAGGCCAGCCTGAACTACAAAGGGAGATCCTGTCTCAAAACAAAACAAAACAACAGAAATCACAGAAAGGACTTGAATTTCCACAGGGTATAGAGTAGAAAGCTAGAGAGAATTTCATTTACATTTTAATGTGCAGAGTAACCTCACCTGAGGAGACCTGGCTTCTGCAAAGTGTGGTGAACAGCATCCATCACTGAACCCCCCCCCCCCGCCGTGTGTGTGTGTGTGTGTGTGTCACAATGGGGAATGAACCCAGGCTCTCACCCTGAGCTACATCCCCAGTCCTTTTATTTTTTATTTTGAGATAGAGTCTTGCTAAGTTGCCCAGGTTCTACTCAATCTTGCGACCCTCCTGCCTCAGCCTTCTGAAGTGCTGGTGTTACAGGTATGCACCATCATGCCTGGCTGTCACTGACATCTTCTGACCCACTGAGTGTCTCGGTAGGTTTTCATATATCTTATCTTCCACAAGTGTTCTAGATTATCAAAATCAACACATAACTTGGATCTTGAAAAATAGATTGGGTCATACACAACACTGGGGAAAAAGGAACTTCAATAATCAGAACTTCTTAAGCTTCTTCCACTCATTTCCTCTTTGTCTCCCCTGGCAGCCATTACAGGGGTGGGATGGCAGCTGCCCCTGGGGGTGATGAGATCCCCATCTGTGGAGGGGCTGAGGCCGAGTGGCCAGTTGGCCTGAAGCTGGGCAGCAGATCCCTGTGCCAGGTAGAAACTGGGCTGGTAGGGCCCCTAGGCCCTTTAGCTGTTGAGCTTCTGCTACCTGAAGGGGAACTTAAAACTGAGAATTTTAAATATCCCAAATGTCTGCCGCTATTTCTAAAGAATGTATATTGTATTTAGCCCTCTCCACAGCTCTGTGTCAACCTGTTACAGCTTATGCTAATTGTGTTCTCATTATTTGGGAGGAAGGCATGGGAGACTTGGACCTTCTCCAAGGCATAGGGGCAGCAGGCTGCTCATGCTGTGTGCTGGTGGATCCAAAATTTGGCATGCTGGGGACCTTCCTGTGCTCACAGCGCTAGGGAGTTGCAAGGGAACTTTCTGGTTTATACTTGGATCCCTGGTAAGTTTAGGGGTTTCTGGAACAATATCATGCCTATTTTCAAAGGTTTAGATTGAGGAAGTGGGGATAAACCACAGCACTAACAGCCATAGGGTAAGAGCTATGGGCCTAAGGAACTCTTGGGAATGAAAGGTAAGGGTGTGACTTAACTGGTGGAGGTCATAGGATTTCTATCTTTCTGAAAAGTCATTGCAGACAGGTATGAAATGGTGAATCCCAGCTTGGCCCATATCGCAACCCAGATCTGTGGGGAAAAAAATGCACTTTTAAAATTTGACCCTACAGTGACTTCTTTTCTCCATGAACACCTGCTCAGAGTATCCAGGAAAAAATAAATATTTTTTAGTTCACTGCAGTTTTACAATAATTTTAGTTCACTGCAGTTTTACAATAATTTGTAAATAAATTACTTTATCGCTCTGCCATGGTTTGAATGTATGTCTCCTTCCAAAAATTTGTATGTGGGAATGCAAATCCCAGCTAAGAGGTAGGGCTTTTAGGATGTGATTAAGCCATGAAGAATGGGATCGGCAACTTTAGAAAAGGCCTGGAAGGAACTAGTGAGGGCCCTTTCTGCTCTTCCAGCCCTTTCACCCAGCAACAAGGCGCCATCTTGGTAGTGGAGACCAGGCAGTCACCAGACACTGAACCTTACAGTCCCTTGACCTTGGGCTTCCGTATCCAGAACGTAAAGTTAAAATTGAAGTTATCTTCTCTATAGAGAGGGTCAGGTATTTTGTTATAGCAGCACAAATGGACTAAAGATTCTTATAGATGCATCCCTATCTTTTGCTTCTGTTCCTGGAGTGACTTCTAGATGTATGGGGCGTGTGTGACCCACGGCTGTTGAGGAAAACAGATACTCAGATCCTTACCCTGACTACTAACTTGGCCTTTCTGAGCTCTGCTATGTCTGCTTGGTCAGTAGTCATCCTACTGGCATTTACAGATGAGGTTGTGCTGCATGTAGCTTATGATCTGTTGATATTCCAGCTTGATGCAGCGTGGTGGTGCCCTCACTGCTGACCTTGGCTCTCCATCATTCTTTTTCATGACCCCTGCAGTTTGGTGGCAGCTATTGGTGAGGCCCAGGTAGGGTTGCCAGATTCAGCAAATAAAAATTCAGGACACCGACTTAAATCTGAATTCAGATAAACAATGAATAACTGTTTTACTCTAAGTATGTTTAAATGTTACAAAGATTTATCTGAAGTTCAAATTTAGCTGGGTGCCTTATCTTTCATCCAGCTGCCATTATTCTCAAACCAGTGCCCTGGCAACAAGGACAGAGTCTCCTGTGGAGGAGGCCTTTTTGGCAGATCCACCTGCCACCTTTGCAGGAAGCTGCTGTGTCCCTCTGAAAGGCAGAGGTGAACCTCAAGGTGTCTTCATTGCCTTAAGGCATCAGGGACTTCCAGGAAGAGCTGCACTAGGGCTCTTTCTTGCTGAACAGTTCTGCTGGGCTATGACTTCCCTCCCAACAATGGCAACCCACACCTGCCCATAAGTCTATGAGGTCGTGGGCAGGAGCCCTTTCCTGAACTTTCGTCTTTACCTTCTCCCTGTCTCCTCCTCCTTTTCCCTCCACCAGGAGAAAAGCAGTTTCCCTTTTATTTTTCCTATGTCAAATCCTTCTCTCATGGCACAGCCAGCCTGACGCCTGGCAGCCACAACACTGAGGATGTTTTCTCTGCGTGATGGAGCACTGAGTGACCTGCATTCTCCGGCCTTGCTTCTGCTTCTGCTAAAGACAGAATTAAGGGGAGGTGGAAAAGCCTCTCTCAAGGTGATGACCAGACTCCCGTGATTGTTATCTTGCTACAAAGTCCTTTGCTGAATGCCAGATACTGAATTATTTTCCTCTCACATTCCTCTGTACCAAGTTTGTTCTCCCCCTGGATAGGATGATATCGCCAGCTGATCGGAGACAAGATCATAAGCTCAGAAAAGCAACAGAGAAAAGTCACACTAATAATTTTTTTTACAATATCTCCTCATTATATTCACTTCAGGAGGTACTGCCCAATATAGATTCTTCAACTTTGAGCCATGTTCCCTCTTTCTCAGCTGAGAGGCTTCTTATAATAAGAATTTCTATTATGAGGACAGCTGATTTTGGCTCTTGAAATTTTGGAGATAAATTTCTGGGCAATAAAATACATTTTTAATTGAATTATGAAATTTCTCAAAAACCACAGAACGGTAAAGCAAATAAGGTAGCAGCATGCAAGTACCTCCCACCCAGGTGGGAGTCTTTACATAGGGTAAAGCCCCTTGGTGGGCCGAGGGGGTGGCTCAGGGGTACAGCGCTTGCCTAGCATACATGAGCCCTGGGCTTGATCACCAGTACAACAACAGAAAAAAAGAAAGAACATATGAACTTCAAGTTTATAAAGATAACAATCAACTCAAAAGATATAGGTATTTCTAGCCTTTTGTTTTCAGTCAAAATATCATCTCTGTATTCTCCTAGTGTTTTGGGATTCAGGGTTGCCATTCCAAGGTAAATAATCTGGCCTCAGGGATGGAATTACAATATTTAATAGGATACAACCAGGTGATGCAAAAATGGGAAATGATGTGTGCAGGATGCATTCCATTGTGACCTCTGAAATGTCGTTTCAGTGGTGAGCACTGAGAGAAGAAAATATCGCTCTTCTAGCTTGCAAAGGAAGCCATTTGTTACCCAGGCAGTCCTTGCTGCTGCTCTGTGTCTGGCCGAGAGGAGCTGAACATTGTAAGTGACATGGTCGATGTGGTATCATCTGTACATTCTCAGCACGTGCTTTCAAACTGCCCACGCTTCACAACTTCTCTTTAGTTGCCCAGAACGTTTGAGGTGGAAGGCAATGGGAGACAATCCAGCACAATCTCCTGCACATTGAGATGGGGGTCAAGGGTCTCTTCTCCAGCCGGTGGGAGGCAGAGCTGGGAGTAGGAGCCACCTGGGACCAGAAGAGGGGTGTCTTCCCAGGCCCACCCACTGGCACCATGCTGCCTGCCTCCCTTCTGCTGATTAATAGGAACAAACCTTGCATTCTGCTATCAAGAATGTTGTAAAGTTTAAATTGCACTATCTTGTAATTAAGTACATTTTAAAGGTTTGGAGGTAGGCTAAACAATGTGCTTCAGCATATTAGTTTCACAAGGAGGAAGGGGAATTTAAACAGAAGACAAAAAGGGAAAACATGTTCTTTAGTTGGTAGCAATGAAATCTGTTTCAGTGCTATTGGATTATAATGGGCCAATTTTTATTTAGAATCTGTGCCTCTGGAAATGGAGCCCTCAAAGAAAAATACATTTCTACAGATTTTTTAGATTGAACTCAATAACGGTACAGAAAGTTTGTCTATCTGTGGCCAGTTTTATATAAATCTTTTTATATGCAGCCTTTTCTGAGAAGCATTTACATTCTAGATCATCATGTATTTTAGTAGAGAGAAGATCCAAATTCTTTATGTCCAGATTTAAGACCCTCCTCCATCACAGTATGTTTCAAAGTACACGATACTTCTTTTTTGCTTCTAGTATCCAGATTGGACCACAATACACACCTTCAGTGCTGCTGCTTTGGGCTCTTGCTGATGCTTTATTATCTTCAAAAACTTTACTCATACTTCTAACGAAGCTCAAAATGAAGCTTTCTTCATGAAGCTCTTTAGTCCTACATCTCCCTTCTGCAAAATAAATCCTTACATCCTGCATATTCTCATAGCACATAATTTATACATCTAAATACTAGATAGTCAACATGTAGAAAGCTTGCCATTTTATCAAATGTGCTTTATGCTTATTAATTGCAACACTGCAACATTCTGCATAATCACTTGGATCAACATCTTAGTTCTTTCACTGGAAAGTAAGAACCTTGCTAGTGAGGCTCCAATTCCCTGTTTTCCTGTAATTCTTTGTATTACATTTTGCATATGGCAAGTGTCCCCATCTGATATTTATTGGCACTGAATTGATATCAGAGCCCATATCAACAAGAAGGGAATAAATTTCTAAATGTAAATAGTGACCCTGTGTCTAATATTGCCCCTGCAAGCACTGCTAGCCTCAAATTCCACCTCCAACTTTGAAGTCTGGCAGCCACCTCAGAGCATTAATAAGGAAAGCTGTGACTTGCTGGGTAATAACACACTGCCTTGGAATAATCATTTTCAAATGAATCAACAACAGCAGCTATTTGCCTGATCTAATTAGCATCACCTTTTTTGAGCAGGCGGAAAAAGGTTGGCATATTCTGTATGATGCACCATGCAGCAAATTATATAGACAAGGGAGCATCACAGGGTCAGGCACCCACCTCTGTGGCTGAGGGCTTTCTGGCAGTCTTTTTTCCCCCTCCTTCCTACACTAGCTCACTGAATTGCTCTCATCATTCCAAGTATGAGAACCAGAAGGAAATCCTTAATTTGAAATTTAGCCTAAATGTAGTTTCTGTATTTAAGGAGACTTATTCTGTAGGAACACTGCAAAAGCAAAGATGAAATCCTCTTCACATTCAAGAGTATTTAGGAAGTGATAAGAAATTAATCTGCTTATTTGTTGGTAGGAACGTTAAGAACTTTTATCCCTCCCTCAGAGTTAAGCAGCTTTCATTTATAAAGCTAAAGTCTGTGGATATTTTTAGAGGGCAAGGACTGAAGGAGAACAGGTAGGAGGGACTGTTCAGTCTTTGGGAGGAAAGAGTTTGCAACACTGCAAGGAAGATGCACCTGTAGGAGGGAAGTCTGCTCAGGGTCAGAAGCAGTGCTCTCCTTCTCATTAGAAGGGAAGGTAGCACCTTGGGGTGGGGCAGGGAGACTGGTTTTGAGGAGTGGGTTGTAAGGCAGTGATGTTGCAGTTTGCTCACCAAAGCACAGCCTTTCAGAATGTGATCAGAATGAATTGAAAAATCAATCCTTTCTCCACATTTTGAGACTCTTGTGAGACCATAAGATGAGAAAGGACCCCTCTACAATGAGTGAAGTTAAAAATCTGTCCACTCCAGTGAAATTGAAGCCACATATAATTTGGTGTAGAAAAATAAAATGTGTTCCCTACAGCTGGCTTCTTAAATTTGTAAATCTGGCCCTGCCACTTGCTAGTTGTGAGAGCCTGGGTAAGTAGCTTAGGTTCCTTATCTTTAAAATGGGAAAATTATATTAACTTTATGAGGTTGCTGTGATGAGAGAGTTAATATATTTGAAGATTTCAGAACAGGACCTGGCATATCGGAAGCACCATCTCAGAATTTATCTTCGGTGTTGTTGATGGGGTGGTATGGAGGAGCACATTCAGTATCTGCAGAATTCCTCAGTATCCTTCGATCAATCCTCCCTCAGATACCAAAAGTCTATAGATGCCCAAGCCCCTTATATAAAATGGTGTTGTATTTGCATAGAATCTACATATACCTTCTTGTATGCTTCAAATCATTTTTAAATGACTTGTAATACCTAATACAATGTAAGTGTGTGGAAGTAATTGTCAGAATACATCGTTTAGGAGGAAAATAATCTGTAGATGTTCAGTATGAATACATTTTTTGTGTGTGAATATTTTTGATCTGAGGTTGCTTGAAACCACAGGTGTGGGGCCTGTGGATATGAAGCAGAGTGTTATGTTGTACAAATGGGCCTGTTACTATGTATGTGTCCTTTGTTAAATATTCTCTTCCATTCAGTTAATTTTAGATAGAAAGTTCATAAAGAATATCACTGTGTACATCTTCTATGTTTATCTTTGCCTTTCCACTGCCTCTGGGCTCTCATAGCACTTCCTGTTAAAGTAAGTTGTAAGTTTGTGCCATTTCCGAGTCTTTATCTTTGTGGTCACCCAGTTCCTGACACACTAGGTTCATAACAGGGAGCATTTAGATTGAACTGAAGTTAGATCTGTTGTAGGGTGTTCAGCTCAGGCTTAGTCAAAGCTTTCTGATGGGATTGGCAAAAACCCCCAGTGATTTACTAAAGGGTTTTAAATACTACGGTTCCTCTTCAAGAGGAAAGTGAAGGCCTGAAGGCAGTGCCATGAGATGACATGGAAATTTGGAGGCACAACTGGCTGCTGAGTCTTCTTGCTCAAAAGCTTCCAGGATTGAGGAACCAGCTAGTGCTTCTCTCCAGAAAAGGAATCCAAGGCCAGGAGACCTTTGTCAGAGTGAGAGTCAAAGGGAACCCTGGAGCAGGCTTTGTGGGGAGGCAACAGCTGTGTCACTGTGAGTAGAGATTTCCGTGCGGACTGAGTTTTTAATTAGAGCGGTTGGGAGACTTTTCTTCTCTTCAGTCACAGTCACAGGAAAGTAGGTAGCCAAAGACAATTCTTCAGTTCACAGAAAGTGTTCCCATAAATTTAATGGTTTGGTTAACCAAGTGTCCTTGTAACAGTTCAGAACCCTTTATTTAGCAAATAAACACAAAATGCATTTGGAAAGACAAAGTTACACAGCAAGGGTGGACTTTCTGAACTAATATTCCCATGATAAGATAACCAACATAGACTGGGCATTAGATCCTGGGCTGAGTCCCTACACGTGTCATTCCATTCATCCTCTCAGGACCCTGAGGAGATACATTGTTATTTTCTTCATTTTACAGTTGAGAACATGAGGATGAAACAACCATCAACTGATGATTCCAAAAACCTATGGTTGATAGGAAGTGCCCAGCTTTTGACTGGAAGTGTCCTCTAATCTCCCCTCTAAACATTACAGTTATAAACATTAAAGAATGGACCAGATTGGGCAATAAAAGAATTTCTCATAAATAATGATCACAGTGAGTAAAGAGTTCAAAATCTGCGCCGTAATTTCTTTTTTTTAAAGTCACTTTCAATGTTAAAATTATAGCATTTAAAATGTTAAGAGGAAAACACTGTGTAAAGTCAGCAAAATAAAGAAGGCCAGGAAAAGAGCAGGAATGAATACAATTCAGAAAGCATGAAATAAGATGAAGTCAATGGACTCAAACATACTGGTTCTGACTGTGTGGTGGGGCAAGTGCTCTCCTCTCCCATTTAACCATAAATCTAAACAAACAGACAGAGAGGTGTCAGGAGGAAAAGACAGACCAAGAGGTCACCTGAAAAATAGAAATAGAAGAAGGCCAAGATCATGGTGTTATTCATATGAAACACTGTAGGAAAAACAAAACATTACATGGAGGACAGGTTTCAAGCGTAGGTTTGAATCTCTGGTGAAGACAGAAGGAGAGGAGCCTTTTTGCACAATAACAGCAAAAGACATTTACACATTGTCCTCAGAATTTGACTTATCAAAGGCATGAATCAAATTATCATGTAGTCTAGCCCAGCCCCCAAAACCACAGTCCCTGGTGGTTTAGCAACATTGTTTTAGATCCTTGGCCAGCATATCGTCCCTCCCTCTGGGCCCAGACCTTACAGAGGTTTCCAAGGGATTTCTTTATTTGCTTCCTTCCTTTTCCCTTCCTTGAGAGGCTTGTAAACACACCACACAATTACAAAGTCACAGCAGCTCACAATATTGAAACAGAGACACCCTGTTAATTCCATTCCTGACAACTGTGAGTCCCTTTTATATTTCAATTTTAAGATCAACAACTGCAACTGCTGCAGGCCCAGGCTGTTACCACCCAGAGTTCAGGGAGTCCTGGAGCAGAGCAAGGCTCTGCCCTGCTCACAGTAGAGCCACCGAGGGACGAGGACCAGCTAGAAGGGCTAGGAGGAGCTCCCTAACTCCTTAACAAGCCTAGCATGTGTCCCCATCTGAAGGACAAACTCAGGAGCAAGCACTAAGGGCTCAAGGCTGAAGCAACTCGAGTGGTAGATTGCACACTGCACCAACAGCCCCACCAGTGTCCTGCCTGTGCTGGATTTTTCTTTCTTTTCACTTATACTTGGAAACTGAGTCCCTCATTCTGGAAGCTAGGAAAGAAAAAAACCCTTGTGCTCCCTGCTAGTTCTTAGTCAAAAGCCACTCTAAAAAGTTTGCCGGAAAGATCAGACCTAGGTTCTCCTCTTTTGAAGATCAAGAGCCTTGTACTACCCCAGGGACCTGCCAGGCTCACCCATGAGGGACCTGGTCAGCAGTGTGGGGCTCTTTGAGCTTCCTCCACACTACAGCCATGGGATTTCCTTACCTGCTCCATGGCAACCTCCACTGAGCACATTGGAGGATCATTGGATGATCACTGAGCTGCTGGATCATTCCCTGTATTGAGCACCTGAGAATTCCCACATTAGACAGTTCATAGGGAGGTTTCCATGGAGGACCTTGCTTATTAGAATCTGTTTCCATCCAAATCCATTCCATTTTTTTTCTGCTAGGACCTAAATTAGAATGATTCTCATCCCAAGAAGACTTCAGTGCATTTTCTAATATAAAAGCCAGTTGAAATTAAGTCCAGGTAGCAAATATTTATTGAGTTTCAGTAAAGATCAGATTTTTTAATCCTCAAAGATCTCAGAATAGACAGAAAATGAGTACCCATGATATTACCTTTGGTGATAAAGTGTGTATATACATGTCCTTTATTCAGTTTTGCTTTCCATGGTTTCAGTTATCCATGGTCAACTATGGTCTAAAAACATTAAATGAACAATTCCAGAAATAAACTATACATTCATTTTAAATTGCATACCATTTTGAGTAGTGTAATGAAATCTCACACAATCCTACTCTATCCCACCAGGATTTGAATCACCCCTTTGTCTAGCAGAGCCACACTGCACAGACTACCTGTCTCATCCACTTGTCAGACCCACTGTCACAGTATTATAGTGCCTGTCTTCAAGTAACCCTTATTTTGCATAACAATAATCCCAAAGTGCAAGATTAGCAATGCTGGCAATTCAGTTATGCCCAAGAAAAGCCATAATGTGCTTCCTTTAAGTGAAAAGGTAAAAGTTCTTGACTATTAAATAAGGAAAAAATATAGTAAGATTGCTAAGATCTACAGTAAGAACAGAAAAGGCATGAAATTATAGAGCTCGATACTATCCATTTCAGGCACCAACTTGGGGTCTTGAAACATATCCCCTATGCATAAATGGGGGCTATTATATCTTTTTTTTACAAATTATATATCCAGAAGTGTTGTTTGCCAAAGGCTTTCCGAATCTTCATCCTGAGCTAATTTAGCCATTTGCAGATTTTTATAAAAAGAAATGATTCCAAATGTTACGTTCATTCTAAACCCCTGGCCACCCATATGCATTCCCCAAAGAACTTTGAAAAGCCACATTTCATAGATTAGGGCTCTTTTTGTTTGTCACTGGGGATCGAACTCAGGTGCTTGCAAGGCAGGCAGCAGCACCACTGAGCTAAACTCTGGGCCCTAGATAAGGGCTTCTATAAAGAAGTCCTACTAATTTTCCTGACTGTCCAAATGTAGGGCCTAAAAGAATATGGCATAGGAGAAATCAAAATGTGCAGGCAATTTTAAGAAAGATTACAATCTTTCTCTAATTCTTGGGGATACTTTTGTTCTTTACTAAAGAAATGTTTGATGTCAACATTGGCTGTCATGGTTGGGATAAATAAGAGAATATCATCGGGATGATGTGTCTTTGAAATAGTTTTGTGGAGAGCATCTCATTTGTAGTAGATTCTTTTCTTGCTAAATGTATGTTTATGACAAAGCATATGCAAGTACATGTGTGTGTGAGATCAGCCCAACAAATTTTCACAGGAAGACCTGTATAGTCTGTGAGAATGTGGTTCCTGGCACCTGAGAAATTATTTTATGTCATGCTATGAATGAATCTGCATTTTAGGGTCAAAACCAGTAAGACCTCAATTCATATCTGCCTGAAAAAGGAGCATTACATTCCACATAGGACATAGTCTTAGTTACTTTCTCCTTGGTGGGACCAAATACTGGACATACACAAGCTGAAGAAGGAAAGGTTAATTTAGCTCACAGTTTGTAGTCCATAGTTGGCTAGCTCCAAGGCAAGGTGGCATGGCAGAGGGATATGCAGGGGAAAAACAGTCCATGGCAGAGCAGGCAGAAAGCAGCAGTGGCAGCAGCAGCAAGCCTCCCTTTCCCTTTTATTTCATTTAGGCTAAAGTGTATTGGTTGGTGCTATCTGCATTGGCCTTCTCATTATCTACATCCAGGGCTGTGCTAAACCAAAAACAGTGGACAAAGTTATCACACCACCCTTAATCCAGACACTTCTGAAAAGCCCCACCTGTGAACGCACAAAGTGTTAGGGGAACATTTAGATACAATCTGTAACAGATACCCTTATTTTGTTCTAGTCTGTATATCAATATTTTGTTAAGGAACTTTTTAAAAAGAATTATTTGAGGTAACCTTCTAATTTAAAAAATCTTTTTTCAGTGTTTAACAAAACAAAGGCTCATCTCACATTTTATCTTGTGTTTAGTTTGTTAAATGTTTTGACAATAAAGACTTGAAATTTGATTTTGATAAATACTGTATGGGTTGGGGGAAGATTATCTTCCACAACAATCAAGAGTCCTTTGTGTATTTGATAAATAGCTATTAGGAGTAGAGGCCTATCCACAATTGTGTTTTGTTTTGGTTTTTTGGTACCAGGGATCAAACTTGGGACCTTGCACTTATAAGGCAGGTGCCAGAACCACTGAGCTAAATCCCCAGCCTTATCCACAGTTCTTAAACCTCAAAACCTTAAGTTCTTGAAACTTATGGGCAGCAAAACCTGATCTAAATCTATACAAGGCTATTTATGTCTTCATTTCTTTGACTTTATGTGATGAGTCATATGTTTCCCAGAAGATTCACTCATGTGTTGATTTTATAGAGTTGTGCTCCAAACCCTGGTAAGGGTGTTATGTAAGTTAATGCACCAAATTAGCTTTCTAGACACTAAGCTAGTCTAGATTCTGAAAGACATCTGGCCAAACATTTCAGACAAGGGATTTTGGGTCTGTAAAACCATACTGTAATGGGCACCATTACATTTTTCTTTTTTATTGAGAGATCCATTTATGCATTGTATTTGTGCAAAGTTTGTATGTGGTTACACTGAGGATGGATCTACTCCCATCATTGTAACTTACAGCCTCAATTCAGTTCAATGTGTATTTCTAGCTTATTTTGCCCAGGCACTGGGTACCTCTAGGTACCTAGAGAAAGAGATAAGCAAGATACTATGACCCACTTAGAGTGACTTGGTGGCAGTGTCGACATGTAAACAATATTCATCTGTAATGGAAGGTTAAATATCATAAAGATCTGAGCTACAAACAAAATACTGAAGGATCAAAGAGAAAGTAATACACTATCAAGGGAGGCTTCACAAAAGAGGTGATGTTTGAGCTTACATATTTGAAATTTCCACATGTTAAGAGAGGAATGCTATTCTGAAGCTTTCCACTATTCAGAGAAGCCCTGAGTATTATTTTAAAAATATGAATATATCTTAAAATTGTGCTAGTATGGAAAAAAGGAAGAAATGTCAAAGAAGGCTTACAAAGATTCATGTATATTTTAATTTTTACTCTGATTTTTTCCCATAAAATTTGTAATGGAATAAAACTGTAGCCATAGGATAACTGCTGAACTGAAAAAAGTTTAGGTCTAGCCTTCTTTAGGAAAAGTGATCTAGTTAAAGTGGTGAAACAGAAACAATATTTGAATCCCATCAATTACCATCCTGATCAAATGTATCGACTTGCCAATGAGGTAAATGTCTAACTTTAAGGGTCCATATCAAAGTGAGACCAGTATGAAATAATAACCATGAGCCACCTGACACCTGTCACAAGCTGCCTTCTTGGCCTGGACAGAGGCACATGTGACAATATGGGTATGTCCTGGGAGAAGAGGCTCACATTGTACCAAGCCATGCTCAGTTTTGTGAACAGGCTTTACCTTCCACCACTTTGTGTCTTTTCATATGCTACCATCCCTTGCATGAAATGTTCCATTTTAGACCTGAAAGAAAAAAGTGGTCTCTTGTATTCTTACTAGACCTCTATGTTACCTAAACCATAACAATTATCATGCTGTATAATAAGAGTTCTAATGTGTATATGTCTCTCTCATTTAGGACATGATCTTTTTTGGGGCGCGGGGGGGTACCAGGGCTCAAACTCGGGTCCTTGCGCTTGCGCAGCAGACAGTGAAACCACTGAGCTAAGTTCCCAGGCAAAGGACATGATCATTTTATTTTTGTAAAACTGAGAATTGTCACTTAGTGGCACATTATTGCTCAAGTTAAGCAATGAACAGAAGTTGAGGCCAGTTGATGGAATATCAAGTAGATAAAGCTCAGATTTTATTTTATACCTGTATCATACATATTAAGCTGGATTATGCTGCAGTAACAAGCAACACCCAAATTTCAGTGCCTTATTTTCTGCCCATGAAGTTTATTTCCTGTCCACATCACATGTCCAGTGAAGGCCATAGAAAGGCTTTTGTCCACTGTTGTCACTGAGGTGTCCTGCCTAGGGAGGCTTAATCTTGATGTGTGTCTCTAACAATCACACATTGCTAGTTAAAGATTCTTTTTGTCACTTTCACTCAGGTGCATAGACCAAAAGAGCTCACATGGCCATGTTCAGTTTCAAAGGGGATAGGAGAGAATAGTCCTATTCAAGAAGATGAAGAGCCAGGATTATCAGGTCAAAAGCACTCATGACAACTTCAGAAGAACAGGGAGTCATACTGGGCTCCCTTAAAAATAGAAAACTAGAAACATATGGCTGAGAATATAGATAAAGTGTGAAGACATGCATAGATTATCTGAAATTGGGTGCCTGGGGAAAGCAAGCTGGGAGACACATTGAACTAACAAAGAGCTGAAGTTTAGGGATCTCTTAGCAGTCAGTCCTTGCATTGAGCTGTGTATTCACATTAAGCAAGATACGTATTCTGACTTCGCTTCAGTACCTCTAAGGGGAAAAGAGATACAGCTATGGTAATGTCTCCCGCCTTCCTGTTAGTCTGAGGGTTAATGAAAGTTGGGGGATGAGGCACTTAACTCCGTTTTCTCTTCAGTTCTGGAGAGAGCTGCCTGTTAAACAAAATGAGCCTTTTTTTTTTCTTTGAGTCCACGGTACATTTCCACAGTGACAAATTTTGCCAAGCTCACCAAAATTTGAGCTAAACCTGAATAATAAGTTGACCATTTATTTTATGGATTGGATGCACATTCTGCCAGGTTTCCAAGTGGTTATGACAACAGAATCCCTCATCTATAATATCTATCCACAGCTCTCATCTATAGTTCCCTTGTTTGTTCTGAAGATAATATATTGATTGAGCCTCTTTTGATGGCATTCTTTCCATGCTTCTCACATGAGGAAGAGTTACTGCTGTTTTCCCCAGGGGATCTAAAACGACTGCATTTTTACACGTGTTATTTACTGTATACATTCTAATACCAAAATGGTCAATTCATTTATAATCTTTTTAACATGCCTTAGAGAATAAAGGGTCTGCTCTTATGTTTTGTTTGTATGGGGAATATTTTTCTTTTTTTTTTAGCACACAGGTTTTACTTTACAACTTATTAATTGATCTCGTGTCCATGAATAGTTAACATTAATTATGCACAATTAGCACACAATAATGTATGATACACATTTTAAGCACATATTAGACAGCATAATTATACTGAATATTATTGTGTTCAGCTATGTAGGTCCACAAAATATGATGGATGGTGTTTTCATACCTCTCTACTCCATTTACCTGGCTTAGAGTGATGATATAAAAATGAACACAGTTGAAAATAAAGGCATATAGGCCAAATACTGTTAAGTACTAGAGAATACTTCCAAGTAGTAAGAGCTAGAGGTCAATTAACCCATTTTTTTGCTTTTAACCAGTAGATTATTTTAGATGCATTCTGTAGGATTTTAGAGCTCCTTTAGAATTCAAAGGCTGTTTTATATAAAGTGTTCTGACAGGCAAAATAATTCCTTTTCAAACAAAATTCACTGTACTAGGCAGGCTTACTGTAGAGAACAAAACATCTATGCATAGTAACAAGCAACTATTTTAGGCATGAGCATAATGTAAAGTGTTTAAGAAGCTGGGAAGCCCTATAACAATGTGCAGTTGGTCTAAAGCACTGGATGAAATTCAGTGAGAGAAAAAAGGTTTGGATAATTCCTCTCACCTGCTAAAATTACTAACAATAATTTACTTGTCTTTTCAAATGTCCCGTCAATTGCAACATTCAAATGTTCCCTTTAAGTGAAATAAGATCAATGAACAGGCTGTGCTCGAACTTTGACTTTCCAGTTCAGAACTCACTATTTAGAAAGCTGAATAACCTCACAAAAGTGAAACTTCCTTTAAAAAGAACCACAAAGCCCCACAGTAAACACAACCTTATGTTCCACAGGTTGTGAGCATAGGAAATTGCTCTACTCTGAGGCCTTACATAAACCGATATTGTATCTGGACTCGCTCTACCTATGAGGCCAAGGCAGGTTCTTTCTGCCCTCTGCCTCCATCCCTTAGAATCCTCGAATTACCTTTGAGGAAACCATCTTGAGAGCTCCTTCTTGGCTGATTTCTATTTTAAGAGCCGAGTTCAGCTACTATAATTAGTCTTTCGTTTGTCTGGAATTCTCTCAGGCATTCAGAAGATTCCAAAGACCCTAAACAAGTACTTCTCACAATTTTCCACTGAAATATTCCTAATGGAAGAACAAAGTCAACTTACTTCTGGGGACCTGAGAACTTAATTGAAAGTGGGAAATGTCTTTGAAGTCTTTGCTTTTTCCTTGAAGTTCTATATACACTTTGTATTTCTCAGTATAGCACATGTGAATTGTTTGGATCAGAAAAACCTTAATACTTTAGATCGTTTATCACTGAGTAAAATGGATGGTCCAGGAAGATAAACTGTGCTTTGAACATTCCCCAGCCCACTGCTTAGTGATCTATGTGGTCCTAGGCTTTTTAATGGAGGCCTCTTCTGTTTCATAGAAAGTCTTGATAAAAAAAAGACTAACCTCATCATTAAATGCCTGTGGTTACAAACAGTGGTGCAAAACAAGTGTCCGTCAATAGGGAGCAGGTAAAATCTTCATTATGCTATAGTAAATTCCATGTAACTGTTAAAAAGGATACATAAAGTCTATTGTATTGTCATCCAAAATGTCCATGATGTAGTGTTCAAAGGAAAACACTTACTGTAATGTGATCTCATTAGTACGTTTGTAGAAAACATTTGAAAAGCTTTGGATGGAGGCGAGTCTGAGAAAATTTCACTTTTCACAGGAACACACTTTTTGCGCTGAATATAGATTACTGAAACCCTAAAATGACGGATATAATCCTATAATCCTATTTTTTAAGGGAAAAACTTCAGATTATAGCCCAGATAGATAGAAACAAATTCTGATCATTCCATTTTTCACTTGGAATTTTTTTCTAGTTCTGGGGATTGAACCCAGGGAGCGTTGGGTTACATGCCTAGCCCTTTTCATTTTTCTTTTGAGAAACTGAGACAGGGTTTTTGCGAAGTTGCCTAGGCTGGCCTCAAACTTGAAATCTTCATGTCTTAGCCTCTTAGGTAGATGGAAATACAGGTGTGTGCCATTACACCCAGAGGAGATTTGTCTAATCTTAACCCTAGAAGGAAAGATAAGATTCTAAGTGTTCCAATTGGAAGTCTTACTTAGTACTCAGGATAAATGGTTATATGGATTCCTTTGAACAATTCCATCTGATGGCTTGGTACCATGTGTGGTAGAATACTTAGGACATGTAGAAGAGAACCAGAAAGAAAACCGAAACCTTCCTCATTCCTTCAATCTAGAGATAACCAAGTGATTCTTTCTCAAATTGACCAGAATCTAGGCTTTTCCTCCCAGTGGCCCTGTTTTTGGTTTTTTGGTTTTTGGTTTGTTTGTTTTTTTAAAGATGGATTTGTGGGCTGATGTAGCTCAGTGATACAGCACTTGTCTAGCATGTTTGAGACCCTGGTTTTGATCCCCATTACTAAAAAAAATCCATTTGGAGGAATGCATCTGCTCCCTGGGTTCTGGGTGGTAGCCTCTCAGCCAGGAAAACGGTACTTTTACATTTCTCCTCAGCCTTCTTTAAATTCAACAGAACTATGACCTTTACTCCTCAAAGCACATGGTTTCCTTTGGAGACTTAGAAAGTTGACATTGCTCATCTTAAAGCCTGCTCCAAATGATCCAAATAAGATTTGACCATCACAGAGAACAGTAATGTCACTCTCTATTTGTGAACCTGACTCAAAATTGGAGAATGTTTTCAAAGTCTACGTTTCACAAAAAAACCCTTCATATGTATTTTGTACTCACCTGTCTATTTTGTGTTAAAAATGAATATTTTAAGTTACTATGCCTGTAATCACAGCACCCTGGGATTGCAAATTTCAGCCTGGACTGGGCAACTGCACACTGTCTCAAAATAAAAAAATACATGAGTTGAGGAAGTAGCTAGGTGTAAATGTCCATGGTTCTATTTCCAGCACTGAAAAAAAATTACCTATCAAGTAACAGGAATGATCAGAAAGTCACCCTTGGCCCTGAATATTCCCTCACATCCTGCCATGGTGTCATCCTAAATGATGTGTTTCAGAAACAGTGGCTGCAAAATTATAGCTATGTTGTCATTGAAACAAAGTGCTTTAAGTACAAATGTTATTCTCTTAATCATCCAGTCATTTAGTAAACATTTATCCTCCTCTGCATATGAGGCATTGGGATGCCAGGAGAACCTTACAGTCTTAGTTCTTCCCTTCACATGCTGGGGATTTAGCTCAGTGGCACCATGCCTGCCTTGCAAGCCTAAGGTCCTGAGTTCAATTCCCGGTACCAAAAAAAAAATGTGTTTAGTTCCTCCCTTCACAGAAGTTACTGTCCATAGAGGGAAACAGACACATACATGGGGCGTTAAGTAGAAGGCAGTGTGTGAGACTCCACGATGGGCTGTAGAATTTGATGGGGATCAAACAGGTGCTGGGGGGTTTAGAGATGACTTCCCGGAGAAGGGATGCTCAAGTTCAGATTAGAAGGGCCAGCAGGAATTAGCAAAAGCAGTGGAGGTGGTGGAGGAGCCTAGCAACTTCCCCAGCTCACTTATTTATTTTTTATTTTGAGACAGTGTGGGTATCGTAGGTGCATTACAGAGCAGCACGAACTAGGGGTAAAAGCAGGCATGGTGTGCTCATGGAGTTGAAAGAAGCAGAGTATGGCAGAGAGCGGAGTTGAGGTGAGGAATGGAAAGCTTGCCATACAAAGGATCAGAGGGCCGGATCAGGAAGGACCTTGAAAACTTGGTAATGAATGTAGACTTTGTCCTGGAGGTCAAGAGAATGCACTAAAAGTTGCTTGCCAGGAGAGACTGTGGAAGTGGTCCACCAGACTGGAGGCAAAGAGGTAGTCTTGGGCATTGATTTATCTGGATAATTTAAGCTCCAATTTTCTCATCTTTGAAATGAAGGCAAGAGTATACATATTTCATGGATTATTGGGGTATTTAAATGGGATATTAGAAATAAAAAAGCCAGATCGGTGTTTGGCATATGTTAGAAGAGCAATGTTATTTCCTGGTCCCTTAGGAATCTAGTTTGTATTTTTATTGGTATCTGATTTGTTTTACATGTTGATAATTGAATTGACTGATAACTGATATCACTGAATATAATATTTGTTTTACATGTTGATAACTGAATCACTGAATGATAGTGTGACCAGTGAATGATGACTATCAGCAAAAGGGCAATCAAAATTCTTATATAAGTCTTATATAGATTGGAGAATTGTTAGCTTTCATAACAGTAGGAAACCACATTGGACAATTTTTCTTAGTCTGCAAGTGAAGAGAAACAGTTTTGGCTTATGCGATGCAAAATGAAACTTTTAGACTTCAGGAAATTATATCAATCAATTATAAAATAACACAAAACACTAACAGTGATAGTTGAAATCTTATTAGCAATATGCATATTTAAGATGTTTAGTTAAATAAAATGATCTTTGGGAATGTGATTTTCCCCAGAGCTGTCAAGATTTATATTTTTCCTGATTATTTTACCAAGTTTGCTTAGTTAAACACACAATAGGAACTATATATTCTTGAGTATTACTTAAATATAATCTTAGAATTATTATTACAGTCTGAAATCCGATAGCACAGTATACTGATCAGCCCGGGGCTTTTTGTAAGGGATGCCATGCCATAAGGAACTCTGAAGAGTCACACCAAGATGGTAAGGAGAAGATTAGGATGAAACATAGAAACAATATTCTGAGATCTTTCTTCTCCAGCAATAGGCAAATTATTGAATAGAAGGTTAGTGATTTAGCAGAAACCACCTGGACCTTAAAATTAGGCTGATGTACAGAGAAAACCATTATATTCTGTGTAGCTATAAGGCTAGTGATTGTGGATCAAGAGTTGTATTTTTTTACATTCCATGGGCAGAATTAGTACCATATGGTGACAAACCATTGAGAGGTTAAAAAAAAAATCACAAAATGATAAATTTCTGCTTTTAAAACAAAAAGTAGATCAAAATGCTTTTGAGGGTCCCCTTGTTTTTATTTTATTCCCTCTTCCTTTTTTTCTGAGAATCACCTAGAAACAATTTACTAACAAATTGGTGATGATAAATATTATATGCACATGCAAGAAACAAGCTTGGGTTTACTAGTTGAAAGTGAAGAGTCTTCATGGAAAATTCTTTACAAAAGACCACCTGTTATTTTCTCATACACCCAAAGCTTCAGCTGAGGAAAATAAAGCATTCTCTTTGTTTGGACTTTAGTATTTTTTCCATTATATGAATAAAATGTAATATTTTTACTTAATCATACCCTGATAGTCTTCCTATCACACAGTGCTATAAGTTCTATTTTAGCAGTCAGTTTTTTGCACCATACTGGCAATGGCTTCAAATTGACCACTACAGAAGGAGGAAGATCTGATTTTAAAAGTGACAAAATAGGGAGCCGGTGGCTACCAACACAGATCAGCTGCTACCCAGGTGGCTTAGCTAAACTCAGCAGCAGGTGGCTCTTTTTACTTCCATGGTAAGACTACTTGTGGTCAGTCTAGAGGATCTGCATTTGAGCCCTGGCAAAATCTTGTAGGCAGCTATTAGTGGGAAAGCTTTTCCTGGCTAGCCCAAAACTGACCCAGGGCATAGTCAGAGGCATTCCAGAAAAGTCACAATGATGCCTTCTTTGAATGGATTTATGTACAAGCAACAGGGAATACAATGGAAGCAGTAGGAAGAGCAAAAGAATTATTGAATTTGTCGTTGAGGTACAATGTTTATGTTTTAAAAATGGAACTTTGACAATAGACCTAAAGACCATCTGCAATTAGTTTAGCAGCTGAAAACAGATGATGAGGTGAATCCAGGATAAAATGAGGGTGGAGACATCATCCAGCCAGCCCAATCTAAAGACTTTCTTTATGCTCTGAGAGGCTGGCTCCACGGTTAACATTATAAGAACATTTTGCATATATGTGAATATTCACAATGATGCCCAACATTTACTGAGCACTGCGTTAGACAACTTTGCATCACTGGGACAAAATACACAAAATAAATCAGTGTTTAAGGAGGAAAAGGTTAACATGGCTCACAGTTTTGGGAGTTTCTGTTCAGTTGCTTGGCTCTGTTATGACACAGTAAATCATGGCAGCAGCCTTTGCCAGAGATCTTTTCATCCACAGTTTCCCAGAAGCAAAAAGAAACAGGATTTGGCCAGGGTCCCAATATTCTCTTTCTGGGCACCCCCTGACTTAACTTCACCCACTAGACTCCACCTTCTGAAGGTTCCACCACCTCCCAGTCATGCCAGGATGAGGGCAAGCCTTCATCACATGAGCTTTGGGAAACATTTCATATTCCAACTTTAGCAAGCACTGCAGCAAGTACTATATTAAGACTCTTGTGTCAATTTTCATAATAACCTGAGTATTATAATTACCTTCATTTTACATATGAGGACACTGTAACTTATAAGTAAACAGTTTACCCTCAATTTCATAGATAAGCAACTGTATTTGTTTTCTAATATTATTGAGCCGTAGACCTGGACCTGGTGGCTTAAACAATAGCAGTTTATATCTTAAGAGCTTAGAGGTGGGAAGTACAAGATCAAGGTGTCAGGAGGGTTGATTTCCTGTAGGCCTCTCTCCTTACGGTGTAGCTGGCCATCATCTCCCTGGGTCCTCACATGGTCTTCCCTCTGTATCTGTATCCTAACCTCTTCTTTTAAAGATACTTTAGGATAAAATTAGGGTCTACTCTAACAACCTCATTTTACTTTAATTATCGTTGCAAAGACCCAAATACAGTCTCATTCTGAAATACTGGGGTGAGGACATCAGCATATGAATTTGTGGGGGAACACAGTTCAGCCCATGATAGCAATTTAAATAATTTTACATATATGTTTACTATAGATAATATGATTGGGTTATAATAGTCAACTATTCCATTGGCCAATGAAACAAATCACTCCAAGTACTTCCAACACAAGAAATTAGTTACCAGGAAATGGTTCTACAAGTGATAGAAGACTTGAGAAGCCCCACAGAGACAACACAGAGATGAACAAATTCAGGAAGACAGTCATGCCTGGGGGCCCGTGGAGGAAGGTCTTGCTGCCACTGGGGCAGCTTGGGATCTAGGCCACCCAATGGCTCAGAACTGTTGTGGCCTGCCCTGCAGGAGCTGGGGCCACCAAGGACAGGGCTGTTAGGCAAGAGACCGTGTCTTAGTTGCTTTCTCTTTACTGGAACAATATGTCCAACACCGAAAAGTTAAAGGAGAAAAGGTTTATTTTGGCTTACCATTTGTAGAGATTTCAGTCCATAGTCATCTGGCTCCAAGACAGGGTGGCACAGCAGAAGAGAAACAGTTCATGCCATGGCACCAGGAAGCAATGGGTCTTCCTTCTTTCCCGTTTTATTCCATCTAGGCAACAAGCCTATTGGTTGGTACCACTCACACCCAGGGTGGGTCTTCCTTCATCAGTAAGTTTATCATCCACACCTAGAACTATGCTAAACTAATCAGTGGACTAATTCAGGAACACCCACCCATGATCCAGTCACCTCCCAAAAGCCCCACCTATGAGCGGGACTTGTAGGAGGACATCTAGACATAAGACATATCAGATGAGGATGCCACCCGAAACAGAAAAGGGACAACACCTCAGCTCCTGATGCACTGCTGCCTCAGGCTGAACTCTCCACAGCTGCAGGCCCTGAGCAGCTCACAAAGGTGGCCCTTTACTGCCCTCAACAGAGAACAGAGCAAGGAAAGGCAAGCGAGGAGGAGGATCAGAGAACTAACAGCCCTGGACCAACACAACCTGCCTGTTTATGTCTCATCATAGACCTCATATTTCTTGACTGTGGTTTGGTGGGCCTTGTAACATCATCAGTTAAATCCCTTTAAGAACTGTATGGAACAGAAACATCTGAATTGTTTACACCTGCTTTAAAGCCAAGATACGGGTGCTTGCTTAAGTAAAGCCAGGACCTACCGCTCCTATACACATCACACCCACACAGACACAGACAAACTTTGTACTGATGAACTTAGTTCCCCTCAAAGTATTGTTTGGATGTGCTTAGCCCATGAGATTGTTCTCTAAATGAGCCAATACTTGTAAGCAGCTTTGAGACTGTAAAAATATGACTCACCTGACAATTGGTTGACTCACTTGCTGCCTGTCTTTTGCATATTTTCTCTTTCCATTTGCAGTTCTTTGAGAGAGGAATGTGTCTGCAGAAATTTGTGCCTCCTGGAGCATCGGGATTGATCCTAGACCTAGAGTACATGTGGAAGAGTCCTTTGTGGGGAAAGGACAGGGAAAGGGGGAATTCAGGTTTCACATGCTTCGCAGTGATGAGCAGATGAGAGGAATGGGATGTCAGACGAGTTAACAGAATCATTTAGAGCAGCTTGTTTTCTATGCAGAGACTTTTTCAATACCTGGGCTGTTTTTCCAGCTTAATGTGCTCTGCATTTTCCACAGTCAGACCCCACTGCATGGTTAATGACACAAGTTCTAGGAAGCTTGGGGACTCTGCCAGTAGACACCAGAGACACTAACCTTGTCAAAGCAGAAAAAGATGACATACTTACAGTACGGCGAGACGCTGATTTCCCAAGCCCCTAAAGCAACTCAGGAACAAGAGTTGTGATGTGGACACACCAATCACACAGGCAGATTTCTCTCAGGGCAGCATCTACCAATCCTTTTTCCTAAAAGTGCAAATCAGCAGAGAACTAATTCCGAGTAATTTCATGAGACAACAGGTAATAGTGGTAATTATCCTAGGGGCAGGGACAAACAAGTAGCTGTGTCCACTTCAAGTCACCCATCATGCTGACACTCCTAATAGGAGCAAGCATATTGAAGGAGAAGCGGATGAAAACACTTCAAACAAAGTATGTTAATTACTGGATATAATTCAGCTGTCGGGATGCTGCCACACCCACTGAGCAATATTGCACTTACAGGATCCACATTTGTGACCCCAAAACATAGTGATTTAAAACAGGTGGCCCAGTCTTCGTAAGTGTAGCTCTTTGCTTATTGTTCACCACGGCTGGCCAGGCTCTCCAGTGAGCTCTTGCTATCATACATTTTTTTTGTAGGGGCTGAATCTACATTTGTAATGGTTTTTATCCCCAGCATCCAGTACAATACTGGGCACATGGTTGGAAAAATTAGTCTCTAAGATGGTCTTCGAATTTGCACATAAAATGTTTGAAGCATTTTGCCATTGGTGAAGTCATTTTTTTCCTTAAGAAACAAAATCAGAAAATGAATAAGGAGCCTTACTGAACCTATTCTTAAATTCTGTCAGAGATGTGTGTGTGTGTGTGTGTGTGTGTGTGTGTGTGTGTAAGGAGAGCTTAATTATAAACAAAAACTTGGATAAGAGGCTTTAAGTCTGGAGTGCCCAGAGCTCTGTAGAGACCATACCATCTTATTCTTCAATTTAGGATATCTGTGAGTAGTTGATATTAAAATAGTTTTTAACCTGGTGGTTCATTGGAATCATTTGCAGAACTTAAAACTTCTGGTGCCTTGGTCCCAGAATTCTGAAGAAATTGGCCTGAGGTATAGTTTAGGCAATAGAATAGTTTAATTTTCCCAGACGATTCCAATGTGGAACCAAGGTCGAGAACAAAGTTAGACTCTTCTCTTTATACAGATGTGTATGTTTAATGGTACTGATGATGAATCACAAGTGACCAGTTCTTAAATTATTTTCATCACTTAAATTACCAACAAAGGGAGATATGTCCCATCCTTTGTGAAAGTCAGTGTAATTCTCTCATAAACACCATGTTTGCAGGCTGGTGACATGGGTTCATGGCCACCTTCCCCTTTTTTGATGAAAGACACCTCGCTATGCTTTGGGGTTCCCTCTATCCTCCCACCCTTATTCTTATCCCTCCACTAGATTTAGAGAGGAATATGGAGTGGATTCATTTTAAATTGCTATGTCTCGGGGTTACAAATGTCATTCTTCTTCCCTGAGGACTCACAAAAGCTTTTGGTCTTAAGGATTATCCTGCTAATGTGTGGAGAAAACTGGTATAAATTAATGCAATACAGAAAAGGGACCGAGGTTCCTGAAGTTTCTCTTATGGTTAGTGACAGTCTCTGCTCTATAGCTCATGGCCCTTCCCTCTGGACTGGTAAATGGAAGCTGGGGCCCACTAAGCCTTTTCCTTGGCTTTCAATATCTTTCCCTCTTAGATGAAGAACACACCAAGATTCAGCCACCATAACCTTCTGTTCTCTGCTGCTGAGTTATCCAGGCAGAGTCACAGAGAGATGGACCCTTCTTTAAACTGAGCCATTTGGTCTGAGACCCTCCAGCGCAGGGCCTCGATACTCACTTCACATTTCTTGTGTCAGCCTGGGCATCTAACTTCTTTCAAAATATCTCTATGGAAAAATATATTTAAAATTGTAAACAATTCAAAGGCAGATACACTTTCTGGGAACTCAACCTATTTGTAAATTGGAGACAGCTGATATTCATAGTGTAGTAAATTTTGTTCAAAGGCTAGAACTCATAATATAAATTAATTCATTGGGCTTGGGGTTTAGTTCAGTGGAACTGCACCTGCCTTGCAAGCGTAAAGTCCTGAGTTTGATTCCTGGTACCGGAAAAAAAAAATTAATCCATCATCTTGGCCTAAAGCAACAAATGATATTATCTATAAAACAAAGGTGCTAGAAAGTATCAGAGGGTCTACTGTGAGAAGAATTTGTGATGTTACTGAGTTCTGATGTAAGCTATTACTTACCATCTGGATATTTGCAAGGTTTGAGGAGGTACCTGGTTCTCAGAATTATCAAGAGTTTGGAATAATAATAGTTTACAAGTATAGAACTCTCACTATGAGTCAAACACATGCTAAGTATAATTCTTATGACAACTGCCTAAATTAGATTTTGTTACTGTTCACACTTTACAGATGGGTAAACTGAGACACAGAGACGTTG
The DNA here is from genome assembly GCF_053883595.1 of Heterocephalus glaber. Classification (NCBI taxonomy): domain Eukaryota; kingdom Metazoa; phylum Chordata; class Mammalia; order Rodentia; family Bathyergidae; genus Heterocephalus; species Heterocephalus glaber. The sequence continues at coordinate 54,816,223 of NW_028258143.1, forward strand.
AATAACTTCCCTAGAGTATAACATTAAACTCATAAATGCCTAAGCCTTGGTTTCCCTTGAGCAATATGACCTCTGAGTCAGCACACTTAACCATGTGCTGGCTGAAAGAATCAGTAAAGGCTGAGTCATGCGATACACCCAAAGATGAAAAAACAGGACATTGGCTGGCCTTGGCACTCTATGATGACACTATCAAAGGAGGAGAGTTCCAGGTGTGTGGTGAGTACTTGGACATTTGGCATGTTTAAAGTTAAGCATCCTGGGCCAGGAATTTAAAGTTAAGCATCCTAAAGAAAATGTGGTATCTATATAGTATAATGGAATACTACTCAGCTGTAAAGAAAGACAGATTTCAGACATTTGTGGGAAAATGGATGCACCTGGAAAATATAACGTTGCATGAAATAAACCAGACACACGGGCTTAAATAATGTATGGTAATTCATAGGCTAAGCGCAAATAAAGAGATCAATAGAGGATGGATGGGAGGAGAAAAGGGGATAGATCTCTTGAAAATGGTAGGGGGTCCAAGAGACTAAGGGTGAGGGGGTGAGAAGGGGCAGAAGGGGAAATAAATAGAATAAAGATATACCATGACAGGAACCTAAAACATCAATGAATGTGAACATTATTGTTATAAACATAAACTAAGATTAATAATATCAATAAAAATGAAGATGAAGAAAGGATAATTCGAAGAGCCAGGGAGAGAGATGGGAAGGGGATTTAAAAAAGGAAGCAAGCTGTATTATGTACATGTACCCACTCTCAAGATGATTGTAATGTGCATGTATTGTAAAGATGTACTAATAAAAAAATCAAGTTAAGGTTCCTGAAGGAGTGGATTTTGAATGCTGTCCTTGCCTGATTTCTCCATTACTGGTCTTACTTGGAGTCTGAGGGCCACGTTAGGGAAGTCTCTAGACCTTCTCATGGTCTTGAAAACTACTGATATTTTTCCTATTTCCATCTTCATAAGATGCTATGAACCTTGCCTCTTATGAATTTCCAAAATCAACTTTTAAACTTACTCTACCCTCCGAAAAGAACACCCCTTTTTAGAAAGATGGTCAGAACTCTAACGTGAAAAAAAATGATATTTTTGAAATATTAGCAATTTATCTTAGAGGAATTGCAAACAAATATTTTATAAGTTTCTTGAATGATAAATTCCAGTTCTTAATTTTTGGAGTATAGTAGTTTTATTATTTGTGAGGGTTTAGCTATGCCTCTTCAAAGAATACTTTGCCTATTTCCATAGCCTCAGGGTAATAGGACAATCATTGGTCTATTAAAATTAGCCTCATAAACTAGTGTAGTTTTTCTGGAGAGCAAGGAAAACTGGGTGAGTGAAATATACCACCCTGTAAATAAAATAAATTAGGGACCAGTGAGCCATGGATTCAAATTTCTAAACTTTAAAAAATTATAGCTCTATGATTTTAATTCATAATTCTATAATCCCAAATCTCTAAAACCATAAGCATCTCCATAACTCTTCCAGTGGTAAATTTGACCTCACCATGTATGATGTTATTTGTGGTCCTTGAAAATGTATCATGAGTGTGTGGTTATCCATGCATTTTGCTGCAGAGATTGGATGTATTTGATTATTGTGGGATACACATATAAAATTCAGTATTTTGTATGTATATATGGAATATTAACTTTTTAAAAATGAGAAAAATTCTAAATTCTGAAAAATTCTAAAACCTGAAACCAACCTCCAAGAATTGCAGACATAAAATTGCAGACAGTTTTCTAAAAGGATCATTTGACTGACATATAACTTCAATCAAAACACATCCTTTAACCTACTTTTAAAAATGTGTTCATTGATTCATTTAATCAACAGGTATTTATTCAGTATTAAAGCTGGGGATATGATTATGATTAAAACTAGAAACAGTCGGGCCGGGGATTTAGCTCAGTGGTTTCGCCGCCTGCTGTGCAAGCACAAGGACCTGAGTTCCATCCCTGGTACCAAAAACCCCCTCCAAAACTGGAAACAGTCTAAACAGGAAGATAAAACATTAAATTGTCACCCAAATGACGGTATCTAGGAAGACTAAGTACTCTAAAGGTTTTTTGATACCACCCAGTCTGCAAAATATACATTTTTTTCTTTTTAAAAATTAAAACAAAATTATCAGTACATGTTTGCAGCACATAATGATTACATTCGTCATGGGGAGGTGGTAATGTGCGTAACACATCTTAAATCTTTACATCCCCTCTCCCCTCCCTCTGTCTTTTGGTGCCCTTCTCATTTGCAAAAGATCTATCTCTCTCCTATTTCCTCTCTTCTGTTTGGCTCTTTAGTTTATTTGTGCTTTGGATCTCTCATATGAGAAAAACTACGTGATATTTAAGCTTGTGTGTCTAATTATTTCACTTTGCAGTGGTATCAAGTCAGTATGGTGGTGGAACTAAAATTGTTTTGATATCTCCGTGTAACTGCATAGAAAACAGGAACATGCTCAACAGCTTAGAGAGAGAAAGTGAAAGGTAGTTATTGAAAAAGCTATTTGCTTGAAAGAAAAAAGGCATATAGGTTAAAGAAAATATACTGAATTCCACCTAGTGTGGTTGGAATTTGGTGTGATGTTTATTTAAATATCAATGAGAGAGAGAATAATTGAACCAAAAGGAGGTCACATGATTTGCCCAAGTTCCAGTAATAAGTGACTGAGCCCTAGACTGAACACTGTATTGCTCCTGAATGTCAACCGGGCTAAAAAATGTGGGCCTCTGTCAATGGGAACTGAAATGGGGGTAACAGTGTGGCATGACTGAAAGAATTCTGAGTTTGTAGGCTGCAGAACTAGGTTCAAGTTGTGATTTTACTAGTTATGTGATTTTGAATCTTACCTGTAAAATATGGATAATATTTACTGTTTGTCTCAGTGCCTGTTAAGGCTCAATGGACATCCACTAAATTGACAAAATGGTAAGTATGAAAATAAGTGTTGATAAGAATGGGGATGCTCTTCGTACACTGTTATAAATTGGTACAACCTTGGAAAATAGTTTGCTGTGCTGAATACACATTTACACTATAACCTAGAAATCTTACACTTAGAGAAACTTGTGCACGTGTGTGTATACCAACATATATATACAAGAATGTTTGTTGCAGCACTGGTGATAATAGCCTCAACTGGGAACAAACCAAATAGATACATCAATTGTGGAGTATTCAAACATAGAATATAATAAAATAGTGAAAGTGAATGTATTTCATTCATGCACAACAGTGCCATTAAATTTTAAATCCATTGCTGAGTGGAGGAAAAAAAACAAGTCTCAGGAGACCACAAGCAGCACAACACTGTTTTTGTAAAGGATTAAAACAAGCAAATTAAAAAATATCTTGTTTAGAAACAGAGTCATGTGAGGTTAAATTATTTTTGAATAGCAAGGGAAGCATAAATTTAAAATTCAGAATGTAGTTACTTCTGCCTGGAGTAGGGTATAGATAGCTGTGTTTGTATGTAGGAGGAAGCTTTAACCTTATTAATGATCTAGTTCTTATATTAGGTCATAGATGCCACATTTTAAGAAAATTATGTTACATACAATCTTTTTGTAGGCATCCAGTGTTGCACAGTACTCATTAAACTGCCCTATTTACTGTAACTAAATTTCTGAGGAATTCCAGTCCTGCTCAGCCGGTCCCAGCATCTTGTTCAGAAGCAGACATAGAGAAGACATGCCCAGGAAAGATCTATTAAATAAATCTTATTTATGTGGCTAGTTGGCTAAAAAGAAAATAAAAAGGTGCCAGATGCATGAAATACTTCACAAATGAAAAATGCTACATGAACAATGACTATTATGTTAAAAGAGAAAAATGTCCAAAAAATGATCTGGTTCTCATCCTCTCAGGGCTGAATGGCTTTAATTGATGGTGTTGTAAGGAAGGAATTGTGGCCACCTTTTCTGTTGCAGATGTGTGATGCTCCATCTGTGGCCTCAAAACTGCTGGCTTCTAAAGCAACCCCAAAGTCAGTGGTTCCCGACATGTTTCTTCTTTAGGGGTTGAGAGTGGTTGTTTTCTTTGGTAGTAGCTGGGGGTGCTCCCAGTGCAAGGAATCCTTGTCAGTTGGAAATAGTGAAAATGATGAAGAAAAAAGAAACAGGCTCTCTTCTTCAAAAACACTTTTCTATGTTCCTTTGGGAAAAACCTAAGGTGGCTGTTAACACTATCAACATTTTTAGAGACAAGGAGGGAAAATATAAACGTGCAGCGTGCAAAGGTAAACGGCATGTGTTTCTAGTCGCTGGTCGGTTGGTTCATCAACTTTGTCTTTCTCCTACTCCTACAAAGTGCTATAAGAAATGGCCCTGAATCTTTTCAATAATGGGCCACTCTTTCAAACATTCTTTTATGTCTCTTACTAGATGTGAGATGTATTTTCAATTTCACCTCTTTATTTTTAGTTATTTCTTTGCTTGTCATCTAGGCATCATTCCTTTCTCAAGAATAAAATGAAGAAACCAGATAGAAATTCTTCATATAATTATCAAATAACAATTAGGGTTTATTGTGTGTATGTCTTTTACAACTCTACTGTATTTTCCTTCCTCAAAACAGAGGCAGCTCTGAAGTGCAGTTATGAGTCTGTTTACACCACCCAGATATCAAATTGACTTGCTAATGGTAACTCTTACTTGGTATCCATGGGTTACTGTGTCATGTGATTTGACATCAAGTACAGACAGTGCTGATTAGGAGCATCCAGCTCTGTCCAACTCCGTGCATCACTGAACCATCTGGTCATTTATTCACTAATAAGCCCCTAATGGCCCAAATATTCACCGGCCTGTCATTGTGACATGGCATAAAATGCCTACATCTTTCAACTCGCTTTGACATGTTGCTTGTTTCACATCAAAACCCGTCATTTACAGGAAAAGAGCTCAGAGGGGTAAAAACTTGACCTAATCTACAGTGTTAACACAAAGACAGAGGCTTGGTTATCTAGTAGCCTGACTGAAAGCATGTAAATGGGCAGGAATTCATTTTGTACATTTTTTTTCCATTCTCATTTTACAACATTCTTTAAGTTTGGTATCATCCCTAATATGGGGTTTTATGTGGGCTCTGTATTGAAATACCTATCCTGTATCTGTTTAAATAGTAAAGAGTGGTTTAAAAGGGAAACACTTCCTGGAGATAGGGTGCTTGCCTGTTTACATTTAAATGTGTAGGAAAAAAAATACAATATGGATCCAGAGAGCAGCTCTATACAGTTCTCAGAGGACTCTTTACCATTTTTTTTTAACCCTCTCTTATTCTCTATTCTTCTTTTGCAGCTACATGTGCATTTTCCTCCTCATTATACTGGTATGTTAGAAAAATTTGAGATTATTCAAGATTGGAGCATCTGACATGATCAGCAGAACAATAATGAAGGGTTGAGATTCTCTGCTTCCATTTACAACCATTAGGAAAGAGAGGGCAAAACTCTGCAAGTGGTCATATTAGCATAAACAGAATTAAAATATTAAAAACTGGGGGAACAAAAAGGGGAGAAAGGCAGCAATCTATCATATTCAGTGCTGTTAAAATCTTGGTGTTTAAGTGGAATTAAAACATCATAACTGGTTTTAGATGGTTCAGGTTTATACACATTATGAAAATGGACACTGTTCTTTTAAAAAGCTCTACTCCATTTATCTCTTTTCATTATTTAAGAAAAGTACATATAAAAAGTTTCTAAAAACTGCATGCTGGCATAACATAGGCTTAGAATACCATTTTCCCACTGACTTTCCCTACAGTTCACCAAGGCCCAGGTTCCCACCTTCCCTCTTCAGATCAGTAGGCTAAGAGTACACTGTGCCTTTCTGCAGATTTCTTCCATTCCATGTCCAGAGTCTCGGGAAATCAAACAAAGAGATGGTGGAGTACTGTAGATGACATACCTAGGGCTTTTCAATTTGGCATCAAAGATGGCAGAGGCACATGACCTTGTTTGTAGCTGGCTGATTCCCTTGTGGGTGTGGGGAGCCTGATGCAGTGCTGTTGTTCTGATGAGGTCCATGAGTAAGTCCAGGCCAGTGGACCCAGAGTTAAGTCCAGACAAGCACCTTTGTGCTTCTTTTTGCTTCCAGTGAGATGAAACTACAACCAGTGCTTCCACCTAGGTCAGCTAGATGTAAAGTTCACAAAGGTACCTTCTCTGAGACGCACCCCACCCTGGTTTGCTGATTTATTGGTGTCAGATCTTTTCAAAAAGAGCAGTGCTTTGCTTCAGTGCTGGCTTGAAAAAGAACCCAAGTCCTCCACTACCTCAGGAGCAGCTTCAGATTTTTTTTCTTTTTTTTACATTAAAGAAAGTCTTTCCTGTTGGTCATTAATGTCCTAGTCCTTTTGGGATCACTCATTTGCTATTTTTAAGTTCATGAAAGCTTCAGCACAAATATTATTTAATCTTTATCTTTCCACAAGACCAATCAAATCCTTGTCTCCTTTCTACACTGTGAAGCTGCAGGAAAACTAGAAAATCCTTGTTTCTTTGGGACTTGATGTTTCTGATTTCTAGGATACTCCTCACTTAAAATATTTCTTCCTGTCATGCCTTTAATCAGCCTGGAGTAAACTAAACAGCATTCCTTAAGTGTTTCTTAAAAAAAAAAAAAAAAAAAAAGAGTTTCTTGAGAGAATTTACATTTATTTACTTGCATATTCAGCTGAAAAACATGAAGTTGAGCATCTAGTAATGTTCTAGACACAAAGCATATAAAGATGATTAAGATATTGCTCCCTAAGGAACATAGATGTCTTTACAAAATGTGGGATTTGGGGGTAGAAGGATAAAAATCAACAAATGAGGGTACTGGCAAAAGAAAAGTTGGGAATTATAAAGGCTTAGTTATACAAAACAATGAAAAAAAGAGAGAAAAGTTGGAGGTAATATAGAAATAAAGAAAAATAGGTAGGACACCTGTGTTTGGCTGTACCTTTATCCTTCTCTAATATACAAAAATCTACCATATACCAAAAATCCTGTGTCCTCTCTCTGTCTGGTTCATATGCTCTTTTCACAGTACTAGTATGGGAAAAATGCCTCCAAAGTATAAAAGTAGCCTAGCATGGAATAGAGAGAGAGAGAAGACAGAGAAGGAGAGAGGAAGGAGGAGGAGGAGGTGGAGGACAGGGGAGAGGAGAAAGAGAAGGAGAAGGAGGAAGAAAAGCAATAACAGCAACAGAAGCAGAGAGAGGGAGAGAGGGAGAAAGACTTGGAGGAGTCCCAGCCCTCCATTCTCCAAAGCCTCTAAATACGATGCTTGCAAATCCCTGATTTATCCAGTGATCCATGGCTTTTCCCACCAAGAGCTCAATTTCCCAGTCTTACATTGTGCCCACCAGGACATGAAGAAGGCCTGACCCAGGAAGCCATCCGCTCCCTTCTCTGTCATGGTGTGCATACTTCACCTTTCCCTAGGCTTTTTAAGATCTACGATTATCTGTTTTGTTTTTGTTATGTCTTCTTATGGTACCTCTGTGTTTTTCTACACAGTTTTCGGATACAGGGACCAGTGACAGGATCCTTGGTAGATTTGTCCTTGGCTCTGTTCTTCCAGGTGGGGGCAAGGAGTCATTCATTTCTGTGATTCTAAGATTCTAAAGAGATTGCTAGGGTTACAAAAATGATCACTAGAGTATACTATCTGTTTGCTAGTGTTGATATGAAGGAAGATACATACCTGGGAGTTAGGAAGCAGGTTTCATTCTGGCATCATCTCAGTGTATGACTGTGAAAGGCTGACCATTGCTTCTTTTTTTTTCCCATGAAGTTTATTGGTACATTTTAGGTATACAATACAGTTACATTCATCATTGGGATCTTGTACTGTTACATGATTATCTTGGTTCTTATTTTTTCCCATTCCCCTGCCCTCCCTTCACCCCCTCTGACTATTGTTTCTTACAGTGGACCTTCTGGTGCTTGGAGAACATTCAATATAACATTAATATGGCACCTATATTTCATTTCAAAAACCTTTCATAAACAGATAAACTAAAATCGTGTGATAAGATTATCTAAGTAAACCAAATATCTATTTTCTTTCCTGTTTTAAAGCTATGATAAATACATACAACATAAAATATGTCATCTTAACTATTTTAAAAAGTACAATTCAGTGGGCCAGGGATTTAGCTCAGTGGTTCTGCTGCCTACCTCACAAGCACAAGGTCTCGAGTTCGATCCCCAGTACCCCCCGCAAAAAAGTACAATTCAGTGGCATGAATGACATAGTGTTGTACAATCCTTACCACTATCAATTTCTAGAACTTTTCATCACCCCAAACAGAAACTTTGTACCCATTAAGTGATAACTGCTTATTCTCTCAGCTTTTGGTAGCGTCTAATTTCCTGTCTTTATGGAGCTAGCTATTCTATATATTTAAAAGAATTGAATATACACTATTGGCCCTTTTATTTCTCTTATTTCTCTCAGCATAACATTTTCAAGGTTCAACCCTATTGTAGCGTTTATCAGAACTTCATTCCTTTTTATGGCTAAGTAGCATTTGATTGTATGTGAGTATCATGTTTTGATTATCCACTCATCTGCTGGTGGACATTTGGTTTTGTTTCCAATAGATTTCTTTCAGTTGTTGGGAATGTATTAAATCATGGTAATCAAAACTTGAGAAAAGAAAGTCATTAGCTAAGTAGAAAGAAAGTGCACCACAATGACGAACAGCTCAAGGTCTAGTGATAGACCTGAGTTCAAATCTCAACTATCCTTTTTGCTAGTAATCCCCACCTTTCTTACTAGATTCTCAGTATTACCTTTACCTTGGGTAAGTTGACTTCACCTCTTTGAACTTTAACTCCTTCCTCTTTAAAATGTGAAAAATAATACTCATTCCATGGGTTCCTGTTGGAATTGAACTTATTAATGTAAATACTTTGAACATTTCTTGCAAACAACACTCAATAAAATAGAAGACCTTTGTATTTATCAAGTGAAATCTGAAAGGCACATGTCTTGCACAACATGGAGTTTGGAGGGAGTCATCAAAAACGATAAAATAAGTCTTTATTGATCAACAGTTTGAATCCACTGAGACTTGGGGGTCTCTACGGTTATTTTCAAGCTCTAAAGTTCTATAATTTAAGTTTCTATCTTACATTTGGGATCTAGAAGAAGAAAATAAAATGTCTTAAAATCAGAGAAGCATAGTGTATTGCATCATTAACTTTTCTGAAGCTACCTCTAGGGTATGACTTAGAGGTAGTGGATGAGCATGTATTGCCTTTAAAGTAATTGTCACTGAAATGAATTTGTAATTGCCCTTCTGTTTGGGTGCTACTTTCCAAAGCACTGTTTGTGAATTAAATTAGGAATTGTAGCATACCATAGGCTGAGATTCAGAAAGAAAGCCTGTGTTGAGTTTTTAAATAGTTAATTCAATTATGCATTATTGTCCCTAAAAATGAGTGATTCATTAATTACTCATGATTTAGATGGCCAAATCTACCAACATCCATCCCTTTTTATCCTTTTCTATGAAGCTCCCCAGCCAGGGACTGTATTTCTTCGCAGTCCCTGCAAAGGCAGGGGCCTTGTGACTGCTTCTCTATTGCAATATGAGCACAAGTAATGTATCATTTCAAAGCAAAGCAGATAGGAAGTAGATAGACCTTATTTGCCTTCTTCTCTCCAATCCCTGGCTGCTAACTCCCACCTCCACCCCTGTTGTCAGGATACAGAGCTATAAGATGGAATCAGTAAGCAGAGGAAAGCCACTCAAATGCATTGGACTATTAAATGAGTGAAAAATTAATTTCCATTTGTTAAGCCACTGAAATTCTAAGTTTTCTTTTACACCATTAGCATTAACCTAACTATACACTAATAGTCAAAGAACAATTCAAATGTCAGAGAATCACTGACAGCTGTGAGCAATTTTTTTTCTCCTTTTAGAAACTTTTGGTTAACCTTCTTTGACATTCAAAGTTCCATTCATTTAATCTTGTGCCAATTATTGAAACTTAGCACAAAAATTCCATTTTAAAGGAAGTCATAATCTCACTTGGCTGAGAAAATATAAAAAGTTAAGAAATTTTGAAAGGCAAGATATGAAAATCAAATGGGTGGAAAGGAAAATAATTCCTAGAGGAAGCCAATGAAGAACTTCTTTTACCAGAAAAAAAAGATCTATGAACAATGCTGGGATTTTATTGATACCTTGGACAAGAAACGATTTAGAAAGACAGGGCAATAACGACAGTCAAAATAAGGTGATCAGAAGGGCTGGGGATTTAGCTCAGTGGTTCTGCCACCTGCCTCACAAAATAAGGTGATCAGAGTGAAAAAATGCATAAAGTAAGAATGAACAAAAATATATTTAGAGGACTATAAAGTTAAAAGATTGCAGCAGTTAAGAGAATGGAATTTGAAATCCATTTGGTATTCATTTTAAAAATATTTATTGATCACATGGGTCCAGTACTGAGCTAAGCCCTGGAAAGTTCCAAAGAATTTACTTTCTATTGACATAGACAGCCTTAGAGTCAAATTGTATCTCCACAGAGGCAAATCACTTAACTCTTTGTATCTCTTGGTTCCTCACCGGCACAATGAGGATAATAACCCTATTAAGGGTATTGTGAGGATTGAAATGATGAATTTGAAGCATATAACAATGTGTCTCACATCTCATACAAAGTAAGCTCTCAAGAAAGGTTAGTTGCTGTAGTTAAGTGTGAGAGTAGTGGTGGTGATGGTGGCATAGTAGAAAGAGTAGTGGTGGCTGTAGCAGTAGTGAGTGTAGAAGACCAGAGATTCCCAACCACCAGCCCACATACCACTACTGGTCCTTGGCCTGTTAGGACCAGGCCACACAGCAGCAGGTAGGGGGGAGTCTAGTTAGTCAAGCTTCATCTGTATTTCCAACTGCTCTCTGTTTACCTTATGACCTGAACTCTGCTTCCTGTCAGATCAGCCATGACATTAGATTCTCATAGGAGCTTAAACTCTACAGTAAACTACACCTGAGGGATCTAGTTGTGCACCCTTTATGACAATCTAATCTAATAATAATAGAAATAAAGTACAAAATAATGCTATGCATTCGAATCGTCCTGAAACCTGCAAATACTCCCCACCCCTTGTAGAAAAAGTTATCTCCCACTAAATTGGTCCCTGGTGCCAAAAAAGGTTGGGGGTTTTTGTAGTAGACCACTTGGGCAAGAATAGAGAGATTGTATTGACAATCCTGAGGACTGAAGTTGGAAATTATGTTTTGGCCATATTTGTGAGATCTTTTAAATATCAACCCAAAGACCACATGCTACCTTTAGGCAAGGCACAAGCCTCTGAAGCTTTTTAAACAGAAAAGTAATATGGCAACAGTGAACAAAATGGATTGAGATTAGGAGTATGCAAAAAAGAACAAAAGCAAGGAAGCCTATTAAGAAATCATTAAAATTACAATTGCAATGGACAAAAGCAGTGAAAGTGGAAACTGATAGGTTGTTCAAGGACAACACTAAGGTTTTCAAGTTTGGTTAACTCAAAGGGATGTCATCATGATAAACTAGGGTAAGAGAATAATAGATTTTATTTTAGAAATTGTTGATATTAATGTTTTAAGTTCACAAGTAATTGTAGAAAGAAGAGAAGGAGTCCCCAGAATGTCATCCTTTTCACTATCACAATGAGGAACTCTGTTAGAGTTTGGTCAAATGGAAGAGTCAGGTTGAGTTATCTGTACAGAGTCCCCTTCCTGGAGATTCAACTTGCGGATCATCCTCTTGCTAATGTTATGCCAATGAGAAAAACCAAGTACAAATAAAGAAATGCATAAATAGAGATGGAGTGATGTGATTGGCCTTATGTGATTGACTGAGCATTAAGCTTTTGGGGGGAGAAGCTTGAGAGATATTGTGCAGATCATAAAAGGAAAGGTCAAAGAAAGATAGACTGGGGTTATAAATAAAGTGTATTTGAGTGTGAACTTGAGAATTTCTTAATACATACCTAGTATTTTTGCCACTATTATGGGTGTGGTCAGGGCAAACTGTGCATATACATTCAAGAATCCATATGGCCCAACCAGTCCCACTTGGGAGTCAGAGCTTCATGAGTAACGGGAGTCCTATGCTGGAGTACAGTGTTTTAGTGAATAGCTTGGCTTGGGAGTTTGCTATCTGGACTGCTCTGCCTGCTCTTCACCATGACAGGGAGGTCAAGCTTACCAATACAAAGTAGCTCAGCACAGTGGTTCTCCAACTTTAGTGTGGACTAGAATCATCACCTGGAGAGCTTGTTAAAATACAGATTGCTGTTGGACCCCAGCCACTCAGTAGGTCTGGAACGAAGAAGAAATTTCTAGGTATGGCTGCTGCTGGTCTCTGGGTCACACTAAGAACAAATGGTTTGCAACATCTATGTCTGCAAAGAAATCAGGGAGAATGAAGATTCAGAGCCACTTATTGGCTTTAGAAATTTCTTTTTTTGTAACTTTTGAGACAGAATTTACTAGAGGTTTGAAAATCACAAAGGGCTTTGAATATGTAGCTGGTAAAGAAATAGAAGCTATATATATATATATATATATATATTTCAACAAGTTGATTTCACATTGGGTTACATAATCCTAGTGGAAAATAAGAAATGTTATTCTTTGACTTGAATAAGTCACTCATACAGTCAGTTATTTAAAATTTAGTATTCAGTACATGCCAGGCACTGTGTTAGATTCTGAATGATCATCAGAGAACTGCCCCTGATATCTCATTGAATCTATACAGGATTTAGAAAAGAAAACAAGCAAATTTACATATGTATGATGAGTACAGAGACTAGGGTGATCACTGAAAGGACATCCAAATATCAAGATTCAGGGAGCCTTCCTAGAGTGATTGAGGATATGTGAGCAGATTGTTCAGGTGCAAGTTTGGGGGACTAGTGTCGGTAGGATTACAGAAGGTATACCAAATACAGTAATCCTAAGCAAAGTGGAGAGTTTCAAGAGTAAGGAGCCCAAAGAAATTCACTGTGGTTGAGGTATAAGGTCATAGTATGACCTGCCATGTTTAAGGCTGGGGCCCTGGATAGGTTATTAAGAGCATCATAGACTATGTCAACAATCTTGGATTCTACATGAAAAAGTAATGAATGAGGAGCTACTGAAAAGTTTTTGAGTAACAGCTTTATGAAGACATACCTCACATATTATTTGATTCAACTATTTATACATGCATAATTCAAGTGTTTTTGGTGTACTGTTGCACAACCAATGCAAAGAAATCCCATCCCCATTAGTAGTCATTCTCCATTTTTCTCCAATGCTCCCATCCCTAGGCAGCCACTAAACTATGATGTTCTATCTCTGTATAAGTGGAATCTGTAATATGTGGTCTTTTGTTAAAGAGTTGTGAATTAGGGAGTGGCACTATTAGCCTTGCTTTATAGAAATACCAACCCGGCTGATGTGTAGCCTGAATGGGATGGGGAAGAGGGTAGTGAGATTAGAAGTGGGGAAACTGATCAGGGAGTTGTAGAAGCAATCAGATGAGAGAATATGGTAGCATGTACCACGGTGATGGTTATAGGTTGGAGAGAAGAGGATGTTGAAGAAGCAGTCTTGGGTAGGGTGGTAATTCACAGATGTGGTATAGGAGAGAAAGTGAGTAGAGAAAAATGGCTCTCAAGCATTAGTTGGCAGTGGATAGACAGTGGTGCTTGTCAATGGGATGGGATTCCCCACGGGGAGATTGGGTCTGTGTGGAAGTAGAAAAGGTGAAGATCAGTATTATGATGATAAATGACTGCCCATTCTGTGGCTGGCATCAGCATGTCGTAATCATGGTGACACAGATGCTTAGGCAAAGAGAAGACTATTATTTTTCCAGTCTTTTATAAGATCCCAGAAAAACCACAGCAACATGTATACAGATTTCAGAGTGGTGCAATAAAATTAAAAGTTTATTTAAATTTTAACGGAAGAATATTGGTATCAAAGGAGAAAATTTAACTGCTTTGCCTTGAATAATTTTACTGGGTCATAATAAGTGGCATTTTAAAGTCATAACCAAAGGTCCTTTGGGCCACAAAGGCTTTCATGTGGCCATGGAGTGCATTTCCTCACCCCAGTGAGGAATGCACCTGAATTAAATCAAAGAAATGGGGATTGATTACAGAGTCAATTTTCAATTACCTGTACTAATAGAGTAGTGGTATGGGTAATCCCAAACTGTGGTTAACCAAAATCACTTATATTTGCTTTTGGATCGCATTATTTAAGCTATTTATTACAGTTGGGTTTCTAAGTATATTTTTGTTTTGTGATTACTAGCATTAATTTGTACCCTCTGAGTTCACACTAATTTTTGGTGAAGAGAAGTGGCCCAAATTTACTAAGTGCAAAGGATATATCATTTTGTGGTTTTATATATTCTTCATATCATGTATGAATTTGATAATTCAAATGTGTATATATTTTAAAAAGGTCTTCAAGGAGAGAGATTACAAATATCCCTTGATAACTCTCTTCTTTATTTAAGAACATTTACCACTGGGAAATGATTTTCCAATGCTAATTTTAATCCTTCTGCTGAGATTCAAACCACTCTGCTCTTCTTTTCTGAATGAGGAAAATAAATAAATAATCACACCCTGTCCTCTGTGGACTTAGCTCTCATAATGCTGAAAACTCCTTAAGTTTTTTTCCAGCAAAATCAGTGCCACTCTATATCTGTCCTTATTTTCTGGCCAATCATTAGCTGCTCCCAGAAATCAAAGATCATAAAGAGAAGCATGAAGAACATGCCATTTTGTAAGAAACAAAACAATATACATTTAGCCATAAAAACTAAAAAGATTCAACAATAAGGGGCCAGTTAAACATTATAACCTTATTTTCCAATTAAGAAATGATACATGTTCATTATAGAAGATATGACAGAAAGTACAAAGGGAAAAATGAAAAACACCTTTGATTCTAGTGCTAGAGGTAACCACTAACTGTCTAAGTCATCCAGACTTCCATTTTAGCTCTCAGATACTGGATGAGCTTTGTGGAAGGGCATTCTGGGGAAACACATTATTCGGTATTAATGCTGCAAAGCTACAATCTTATGTAGAATCCTTAGACCCAATGACCTAGGTAGTATCACATGGAAGCCACAAAGACGCCATTTGTACCTTTAGTCCAACGTCTGCACTGAATGCGAGTAGTTCTTTTTTTTTTTTTGTATTAAATTCTTTTATTGGTACATTGTAGGTATACAACACAATTATATTTCTCAATGGGAATTGTACCTTTATATAAAGCATCTTGGTTCTTATTTTTTCCCCATTCCTAGCCCTCCCTTCACGCCCTCCGCCCTTCCCTATTTACAAAGACTTCATTTCCATTTTTTCCATTTCTCAGCATTTTTCCCTTTCCCTTCGTTCCTTTCCCCTGCCCCTCCCACCACCCCTACCCCTTTGGACCTTTTCTTCCTATTTTACACTATCGATTATTCATTCTAATAATTGGTACATTTTAGGTATACAATATAATGACATTCATCATTGGAAATTTGCACCTTTACATAGTCTCTCTTGGTTCTTATTTTTCACCCTTGCCCAGCCCTCCCTTCAACCCCTCCATTCCTCCCTATTTACAAAGATTTTGTTCCTATTTTTCCATTTTCTCAAATTAATCCCATTCCCTTCTATCCTTTCCCCTAGCCCTCCCACTTCCTTCCCCTTTGCCCCTTTTCTTCCTATTTCACATTACCTAGCAATTCTAGGTAGCAGAGACATGGCAGGGGGTATCACAATCTCCAACCTGCAACTATACTATGAAGCTACTGTGATAAAAACAGCATCGTACTGGCAAAGAAACAGACCTGAAGACCAGTGGAACAGATTAGAAGATGCAGAAACAACGCCAGACACACTCAGCCATCTCATCTTAGACAAAGGAGCCAAACACCCTCACTGGAGGAAAGATAGCCTCTTTAATAAATGGTGCTGGAAAATTTGGGCTTCAATTTGTCAAAGATTATAACTAGACCTATATCTCTCACCATGCACTAAACTAAAATCAAAGTGGATTAAAGATCTAAATATTAAAATAGAAACTCTGAACCAGTTGGAACAGAGGTTAGCTAGAACCCTTGAAGACATCGATGTAGGAAAAGATTTTATGAACAAAACCTCAGTTGCCTGTGAACTAGCACAAACAATCAACAAGTGGGATCTCTTCTTATTAAAAAGCTTCTGCACAGCAAGAGAAACCACCAGCAGTGTGAAGAGACAACCCACAATGTGGGAAAAAATCTTCACCTGCTCGTCCTCAGACAAAGGTCTACTATCTCCAATCTATAAAGAACTTAAAAAGATCAGACCTCCCAAATTAAAAGACCCAATCCAAAAATGGGCATCTGAAATGAACAGACATTTCTCCGACAAAGAAGTAGAAATAGAAAATAAATACATGAAAAAATGTTCAACATCACTGGTCATTCGAGAGATGCAAATGAAAACAATGCTGAGATTCCACCTCACTCCAGAAAGAATGGCTGCTATCATGAAATCAACCAATAACAAATGCTGGCAGGGCTGTGGGGAAAGAGGAACCCTGCTCCACTGCTGGTGGGAGTGTAGACTGGTGCAAGCACTGTGGAAATCAGTATGGAGATACCTCAAAGAACTAGGACTGGAAGTCCCATTTGACCTCACTATTCTAGTGCTAGGGATCTTCCCCAAAGAATTAAAAGAATCATACTACAGTGATATATGTGCACCCATTTTCATAGCAACACAGTTTGTAATAGCTAAAACTTGGAAACAGCCCAAATGCCCATCAACTGGAGACTGGATAAAGAAAATGTGTTTTTTTTATAAAATGGAGTACTACTCAGCTATAAAAAATGAGAAATTAGAGACATTTATAGCTAAGTGGATGCACATTGAGGCAATACTCTTAAGTGAAATAAATAGGACACACATGTGTAAATACCGAATAGTTTCTCTGGTGTGAGAAACTGAAAGTGTAAATGCAAGTAGTTCTTTCAAGTTCTTTGAGAAAGAATGCAAGTTCTTTCTTAGTGACACACCCAATCATGGCCCTTGTACCTTGTCATTCCTCTAGGTGTTGTCCACAGATTAGAATTACAGATAATCAGGCCCCAACTAAGATCTACCAAACCAGAATCTGTGTTTTATTGAGATCCTCAGTTACAACCAGATTCTGGCTCATTGGTGTTGCTGTTCAGTTGAGATGCATACCAATTTGTCCATAGACTGGCGAGTGAAGGTAAGCAGAAAGCAAAGAAATGCACAGAGAAGAGAAGAGAAAGTCTTTGCAAGGCCTAGAGCTGAGCCATTCCAGTGCTTCTACCCTGGGCCCGCTCTGTGCAGCAGAGTTTTCATGCAGGCAGCATCTCCACTCCAGCTTTACTGTACTACATTATGTCAGAAAACAGAGAAATGAATTCAAGATTAAATCATGTTCCCAGTAATTGTTTCAAAACTTTTTCTTTCCTATATTGATTTAAGAACAACCTCTTGGCGCCATGGGCCAGTGTATATCCTGCTGTCTTTAATGTAGACTAACTTTGAAGGGGGACAGATGGCATTGGGGTATGGAGGGACTCTTGGGCGTCCCTTAGAGATGAGCAATGGAGTAAGTATATTCAGTCTTTTCTGCTTATGTGCCATACTTATGAAACTGTAAGTCAATGGCTTGGTCTGTCAGGAGTTCTACAATTGAGAAGCATCGTTTGGACAGCTCCATGTCTGCCTTCAGCAGGGTTCACTTTTCCCTCCTCCCCTATAATGTCGATTAAATTACTCTCTTAACTAATTCCTTCCCTTCTTCTTTTGTTCTTACTTGTACTCCCCCCATCCCTACTATAACTACTACTTCAATAAGACTAAACTCTTGAAGGAAATGGAAATAAACTGTGAGTGAAGGGGCCAGAAGGATAGAAGAAAATGTAGAAAAACTCTTTTGGTCACTCATTCTCTAATACACACATGTATCAGACTCTGTCCTCTATGGATTGCATTATTTAAGATATTTATCAGAGTACACACAGTAGTATACATTTTTTATGTATGCACATATATTTATTTATATATATGCACACAGTTTTACTCTTTTCTTTCAAAACTTAGATCTTACCCAATTGTCTTATATCCACCTTTTTTTTTTTTTTGATACTGGGGATGGAACTCAGGACCTTGTGCTTTCGAGGCAGGTGGCAGTGCCACTGAGCTAAGTCCCTGGCCCTTATATCCTCCACCTTTTTAACTTAATATTTTGTGATGATTTCCCCAGATCAGTAAGTACTCCTGTGAAATAGTCTCATAGTTTTTCAGTGTATGAACACACCACAAATTGTCCAGCCACTCTTACTGTTGGACACTTAGGTTGTCTCATCTTTTTTCACGTTCATAAATATTGCTACAGTGAACATCCTTTTATGTAATTGTTATTCTTTCAGGATAAGTTTCACTTCACTTTGATAACAACAATAAGCAAACTGATCTTGAACTGAAATATCTTTGTCCAGTACTCAATTATATTGTGGCTTTTCTCCAAAAGAAAACACACTGTAGGATTTGAAGAGATTTTTAATTAAGCAGGTTCTATAGGATTGACTCTTTTGTAGCTACCTAAAATTCTAGCCACAGTTAATTTTGTTAGCAATGTCTGTACTCTACAGTCAAGTAGGACAAATTTACCCCAAACTATCTCAGGATGGGGACATGCTGCAAGGTGGTAACTCACAATTCAAGAAGTAATACTCTATCTTATGGCACATTCATAAACTTTGCTTTCCTGGAAGGTGTAATTGTTCATTGTTTTAGGCTAGGACATTGTTCACAAATTAAAAAACAACCACAGACTTCACGTGTTCTAAAATTTTTATCGGGAAGCCTAAGTAGAAGGACAGTAATTAAACTATCACTGAGTAATCTTAATGTGCACAAAGCCATGAATGATAACAGTAATAGCCATCACTTATGACATAGAATGTATCACGTGCCCGGCACAGTGCTGAGCACTTTATTTATTTATTGCTGTGGAACATATACTCTCAAATTTGGCAGCTTAAAATTAGCAAGCATATTTTTTTACCTCATAGCTTCTGTGAGTCAGGAATTCTGGTATGGTTTATCTGAATTGTCTGAATCAATGTCTTTCATGAGACTAAAATCAAGGAATCCACTACTATTAACAAGGCTCAGCTGAGAAGATCCCTATCCAAGCTCACTTGTACAGTGTTGGCAAGATTTACCTCCTCCTGGACTGTTGGACGAAGGGCCTCAGTTTTTTGCTGGCTCTTGGCTGGAGGCCTCCCTCGGTTCCTTGCCCCCTTGGTCGGTCTCTCCTCTCTTCACAACATGGGAGCTGACTTTCATCAAAGCAAGCAAGGAATGGAAGGCAAAAAAGGACAAGCAAGGGCAAAATCAGTCTTTTTTTGTGAACCACTCTTAAAGTGATGTCCACCTCCTGTGCCACTTTTAGTGCACCAAGAGGTAAATCACTAGGTTCAGCCCATACTCAAGATGACAGCATTGGTACCAGGAGCTGGGAGTCAATGGGAGCCACCTTAGAGACTGCCCACCACACAGCCATTATCTCACTAGTCTAAACAACACCTTTTGGAAGTAGATATCATTTAACCCCCATTCACAGATAAGGAAACAGATGCTCATATTCATTAAGTAGAAAAGTTGGGATTCAAATATTTTTTCTTTGATATCAGTGCAGATGATCTATCACTGTTGTGCTTTCAGTAGGATATTGTGCCTGTAAAATCTATGAGGTATGGGAAATATTAAAAGTAGAGATCTGTGTCAACTCTTAGCCTCTGGGTTACTTTGGCCCTACTGATTTATGTTACACATTCTCCTTCACATCTTCTGGTGTTTAAGGACAATTGCTTAATCTGCTTTAAAAGTAGCTGGATAGCCTGGAGGTGGTAGGTTAGAGACAGAAGATAAAGGCTGTTTCAGTGCCTGCTTTTTTTGGATTCTGGTAAAAGTTAACTGCCTCCTAAATCTCCATCCAGAATTCTTGTATATTTGTCTCATTCTCGGCTCACATTGCAGATTAGCATTGAAGATAATTTGTAAGATAAATATCACTGGGTGAAAACCACCATGGTCAGGGATTAAACACACACACACACACACACACACACACACACACACACACACACTGTTCTTGACATATACTCAAAGGACTATCCATTTTTCCTAACCAGCGGGCCTATAAATAAGGCCTGTGCTCGGCACACTGTATGTGTTTTGCTTTATGAAGGCATAAATCACCAAGATACAATTTGTGTTTGATTTTTTTGGACACTTAATTTGCTTAAATGTTCAGCAGTTCATAGATGTAAATTGTGCCAGGCATAGCTCCAAGTGAAATCAGCTGAGAGCAAGAAAGCTATATATATTAGGATGTAATTCAGAAGAAAAATCATCCTGGTTGGTCAAGTAAGTCCTCTTTATAAGTTACGTATAAATAACTTTCCTTCACGGGTAGTATAAACACTTAGTAAATACTTCTAGAGGAGGGAGCATTATAGTAAATTTAGTTAAAAGAAACCTCTGGTATACTATGCTTCTGTGTGGGAGTAAGGGTATAATATGCAGGGAATGTGATAAAGTAACCACATTGATTATTATTTAATATTGAGAGAATGCCACACTGAGAATCAAGACATGAATTTTCATTTTGTCTGCCACTAGTTAAATGTATGGAGTTGAGCAAGTCCCTTTTCTGCACCTGAATTTTCTCTTTGGAAAATGAGTGGTCAAGAGGACGTGAACTCTTAATTCCTTCCTATTTCTAAAATTTTATGGTTCTAAATACTACTTATTATGGATCTCCCTAATATCCACCTCAGTGTGATGGAGAAGACAAAGGAAAACACAAAGGCACTTGGGGACAAAACACAAGGAAGTTTTGAAAATGAAATACCAATGGAGGGGCTACTTAGTCTGAGCATAATACCACAGAGAAATCTGTGTGAATGTATAGAGGCTGGTGATTCCCAAAGCTTGCTCATATACCTCTGGGATAGAGCCCTGGGTGGGAATACCTAAAAGTGGCTCTGGAACTGTCTTGGAAGGTCCAATAAGCTGGCTGGGATTGTGGGGACCCCTTCTCCCCATGAAAGAGGATGTACCTGAACTCCTTAGTTTTCTGTAACAGTGATGGATCTTTCTCCCTGATAGGAGTGGGTACAACTTCCCAGCACATGTGCTCGGCAGCTGGATTTCTCAGACAACTTGTGGAAATAGCTAGCATTCTAACCCAAATTGCCTCGTCTGCCCACTGGCAAGTATGCACTCATGCTTGCCCTTTTCTGAAGGATGTACTAAATGGGCAGGCCGGTCCACTAGCTATTGACCTAGGTGTATCCAGCTGCACATCTCTGTGCTATGATGGGAAGTTAGGGGGGACCAATGTTTCCTCTTGCTGACCATTAGGCTGTGAACTTCTCCAATAAAATCCATTCTTTGACTTAGCAGTTCTCAAACTTTTGTATGCATCAGAATCATCTGGAGGACCTGCTAAAACATAGATTTCTGGGCCCCTTTCCTAGAGTTTCTGATTCAGGATACCTGGAGTGGGCCTGCTAATTTGCCTTTTTAACAAGTTTCCATGTGATGCCAATGCTCCTGCCCAAGGCCCATACTTTGAGAAATCATACCATATTACATAATTATGGAATTCACTCTAAACTCTATTGTAAGACAGCTGGTGAAAAGTAATTTATGAAGGAAGCATGTTTTCTTTAGTTATATATTTTATAGATATTAAATGTATTCCTTCTACTTTTTAGCAAGTGTTGGTTTTTCATTTATAGTATTAATATCAAGTTAATACTTAAGCAAAGGGAATCAATTTAAAGAAAATTTCAAAGTATTCAACTAAATAATAGAACAAGTGGTATATCATAACAACATCTGTAAATGTAGTAATATAAATTGGCTGAAGTTTGGTAAACATTCATTGTGTTTATTAGCATAAATAAAAATGCGATGGAAATTCCTAAGATGGATATATTGGGTCAGACATACAAGTAAGAGTGGTTTTGCAGACACTGGTGCCTGGAGTGAGTGTTCATGCGGATAGATTGAGATAAGCCAGAAAGCAGGGACAATGTGGTGGAGGTAGATGGATAGGGTCAGGTGAGAGGTGCGGGGTGTGTGTGTGTGTGTGTGTGTGTGTGTGTGTGTGTGAGAGAGAGAGAGAGAGAGAGAGAGAGAGAGACAGAAAGAGAAAGAAGAGAGAGACAGAGAGACAATTAGTGTAACAGCAAAAGATATTTGCTGAGCCTTGTGTTTGTTTACATGACAATAAACAACCATTTGAGTAGATTTCCATTTTTGACTTGTTATTTTGGTGACAGATGTTAGCCATAATCAGTCTAGCAATCAGCCTTCTCTTTAAGAGTCTAGGGCTTAATCAGTATTTTGTTTCCTCTGTTTTTACCTGCCATTTAGTTGTCTTTGTTTGGCAGACTACCAAGACAGTGTGCACTGATCCAAGCTCCTTACACATTGTGGCATCCTTAAGAGGTCAACAGCCCAGATGAACACACATTCAAACTGGTAGCTCTTTATAGGTACCAGTATTACAAACCATGGCATGCTACTTCAAAAAGCTTGTAGAAATAGATCTTTTTTTTTAATTTTTCAATTAGCTGAGCTTGCACATTTAAAAATTGCTGCTAGAAAATGATTCCATGAGGAAGTGACTATGTAGCCCATTTCATTCTGCTGGACTGTAATTTAATCTTTAGAAATAATCAGTTGTTGTTATAGCTGAATATAAACTAAAAGTATTATTTTCCATTTTCCACAAACTTGTCATATAAAGAGCAATAAAACCATTCAACCATTTATGCATCTTGCAAAGTCATTCTCTTTCCATAATGTCTCACGATGAGAGGGTATTTTTGGGTCCCAAGTAGGTCACAAATAGGAGTTTGGAAACCATTTATTCCACTGTGAATTATAAATGGTTATTGAATTGCTATTTTCAAAAACAAATCCAGAAGACTGACAATCTAGTTAAAGGTTTCTGAAAATTTCTTTAAGAAAATCCCACTCCTCTACTGAGCCAACAGTATAGAAAGAAAAGCTCGAGTCTTCTAATGGACTGTTATGACCTAGCCCAGCACTTCTCAGTCGGCACCTGGAGGGCTTGTTAAAAGACCGATCACTGAGCCCCATCCCAAAGTTTTGGAATCATTATGTCTGGACAGAAGCAAATGCATTTCGGGGCAGTTCTCAGATGATATTGATGCCACTTGTCCAGGGGCCATGCTTTGGAAAACCACTGACTTAGAGACTACTTTTTCCAGGTTTTTCCTTCTTCTTCCCTCCTCATTTCCTTGTATCATTTCATGCAACCATGACAAATATTTACTGCTCCTAAGCAACCCCACCCATGCTTCTGGCTTTCTCTGATTACTGTGCTAGTCAGTCTTCCATCATTGTGACAAAATATTTGAGAAAATCAGTTTAAAGGAGAAAAGGTTTATTTGGGCTTATGTTTTCAGAGGTTTCAGTCCATGGTCACTTGGTCTTGTTGCCTTTGGGCCTGTGGCAGCATGGTATGTCATGGGGGAAGTGTGTGACAGAGAAAGCTGCTCATATCAAGGCAACTAAGAAGCAAAAGGGAGAGAAAGAAGACAGAATCCCAATATTCCCCTCACGGGCATGCACCAAATGACCTAACTTCTTTTCACTGGGTCCTACCAGCTAAAGGTTCTGCCATGTCCCATTACTGCCATAGGCCTGACACCAAGCCCTTAGCATATGGGCCTTTAGGGGACATTAAAGATTCAAAACATAACAATTATACTCCCCAGTCTTTACCTGCATGCCCAATTCCTATTTCTTCTTCCTTATTTGAAGAGTCATGTCCTCTGAGAAATCTCTGCAGACCTCTAGTTATAACATACTGTGCTTTCTTTGTGGTTTACATATCTAGCATATTATAATTATTTCTTTAAAATTATAGGCTTTTTCCTATCATAACTGGTGATCTTCCTGGGGACACTTATTTTGATTTTTTAAATCCCTGATTCCTGACATATAGTAGACACTCAGTAAAAGTTTCTTGAATAAATGAATAAATGTAAAATCTTTAATAACGTGAGATATTTAACATAAATTTGGTTGCCAGGGACCATAGGACTGTGGCTAAGTACGTGGACTTTTGAGGTCAGACAGATCTGGGTAGCTATGGGAACTGCAGGGCATGAGGTGAATTACCTAATCTCTAGGAGTCATAATGGCTTGATTTGTAGACTGAGGTCAACACAGACTGAGGTGTTCATTATGAGGATCAATAAGCTGATGTAGGTAAAGTACTGAGTATAATGCTTGCTCACAAAAACACCAAAAAACTATGATTACTGATTAGTACATAAATCAAATTTACAAATCAAATTTCAGAGAAAACATGTAATATTGCTGTTATTATTTTATTCATCAAAAGTATACTTCACAAATACAGGAATTTTTGATGTTTTTGGAAATTTTGATACCTAGGTAACCATTCTTACCAGCCCCGTTCTGACCATGTCAAAAGCCAGAATTACCCATTCAGTGAATAGTTT
The DNA here is from genome assembly GCF_053883595.1 of Heterocephalus glaber. Lineage (NCBI taxonomy): Eukaryota > Metazoa > Chordata > Mammalia > Rodentia > Bathyergidae > Heterocephalus > Heterocephalus glaber. Next base: position 54,840,843 of record NW_028258143.1, read on the forward strand.
TTTAGTGCCCACAACATGCCCACCACACTGTGCTGGACATAAGGTAACACCCAGTTCCTGTCCTTGTGAAGCTCCCAGTTCTGCACGGAGCCCAAAAGTAAAGCATGTCATTGATAAGTGAATGGAATTCAGCTGTGATCAAAAGGTAGTAAATATTGAATATGTGTAACTCACTCCTTCTTTAGGCTCTGAAGGGTCTCCATGTTAAAGAGTTATCCAGAATGTTTCAAATCAACCCTGGGAATTAGATTGAACAGTCTCATTTGAATTAAGTAGAACAAAGTCAGAGTAACATGTCCAGAGAAACATATCCATTACTGATATCTCTTCTACAGTGGTAGGTAGTAATAGTAGTAGTATTACAGTAATAGAGGAATAGTCAAAACACTATTAACATTTCTTTAAGGATTTTATCCCTATGGTAACTTTTGCACATATATATGTGATATATATGTACTTCATGTGGTGATGGCATATGGTAGTATCTATGGTTACTGATTATAAATAAGACTTGGATAAACTACATCAGTATTTCAACAAACTTTCTGATAAGGTTTTTATCATAATATATTTCACATCCTGCATGTAATTACTGATAAATAGAAAATAAACAAATAAAAAATTATCTCTAGCCTGTCTCCTAGAACTAACCACTATAATTAATTAAAAAGTATTGATAAAATTTAATGGAATTTTAGGTAAGATTATAATATTATGGTATATTTAATCTGTGTGTATTTATAAAAGTAGAGTATTTTTCTTTGTTCTTAATGTTTTCCAAAAAACCCCATAATTTTTAATGGCTAAAAGCACTCTGCTGTATGAAACTAAGTCTATTTAAAATTAAAAAGAAGCTGGAAATCAGCCAAACTTCTCTTTCCTCAAGATAGCAGTGAAAGTATTCCAGGTACAATTCACTGTGGAATGCTAGACTCATGGAGTTGGAAAGGACCTCCAAGGTCATGCATGAACATGAGATGGCTCCCAAGGAATGTGTGCATTTAGTTACCTTTTTTTCTCAGAGGTATACCCATTATAGCAACCAACTGCATTTAAGAACTAAAGGTAATTAACCCTAGCTATAGCCATAACTTTTTATTTTTGAGGATGCATGGATGATTTTTAGTAAATGTACATTTATCCAAGATAGAAATTTAATTCAAAACCTTTCCTTAAGAAGCACATGTTTGAGAAAATTTTACATTGAAGTAATTACTAAAAATAGTAATGGAGAAGCCATGGATTATTTCTTATTAGGCTTTTCCTTCAAAGTTAGGTAGATTTGATTTCCTATTAAAATTTAATACTTACAGAAGTATTAGATAACTCCAGTAGTTTCTTTTTGTATCCCAGTAGGAACTAAATGAAATTCTGTTTTCACAAATAGGCTAATGATTCCATCTCACAAACCCAGTCATCACCATTTATTCTTATATATAGTTTGTTGAAAGAAAGAAAAATAATAAAAACAATTTCAATGCAATCTTCAGAAGTAGGTTCATTCTAGCTACTTTAAATAAGTCTGATGGAGAGGGCTATAGGGCCAAGGAGGATTTTAGAAAAGAAAATCTTGACACTAACTACTTGATAGTGATATAACATTGTCATTAATAGTACTAATTGAAACACTATTAAGTACCTTTTTTTTTAAATTAAATTCTTTTATTGGTACCTTTTAGGTACACAACACAATTACATTTCTCATTGGGAACTTGTACCTTTACATGATGCATCTTGGTTCTTATTTTTTCCCCATTCCTAGCCGCCCCCCTTCACCCCCTCCACCTTTCCCTATTTACAAAGACTTCATTTCCATTTTTTCCATTTCTCAGCATTTTTCCTTTCCCTTCTTTCCTTTCTCCTGCCCCTCCCACTACCCCTACCCCTTTGGACCTTTTCTTCCTATTTTGCATTATCGATTATTCATTCTAATCATTGGTACATTTTAAGTATACAATATAATGACATTCATCATTGGAAATTTGCACCTTTACATAGTCTCTCTTGGTTCTTATTTTTCACCCTTGCCCAGCCCTCCCTTCAACCCCTCCATTCCTCCCTATTTACAAAGAATTTGTTCCTATTTTTCCATTTTCTCATATTAATCCCATTCCCTTCTATCCTTTCCCCTAGCCCTCCCACTTCCTTCCCCTTTGCCCCTTTTCTTCCTATTTCAAATTACCTATTATACATTTTAGTCCTTATTTACACTTTCAGTTTCTTACACCAGAGAAACTATTTGGAATTTATACATGTGTGTCCTATTTATTTCACTTAAGAGTATTGCCTCAATGTGCATCCACTTAGTTACAAATGTCTCTAATTTCTCATTTTTTATGGCTGATTAGTAGTACTCCATTTTATTTAAAAAACCCACGTTTTCTTTATCCAGTCTCCAGTTGATGGGCATTTGGGCTGTTTCCAAGTTTTAGCTATTACAAACTGTGTTGCTATGAAAATGGGTGCACATATATCACTGTAGTGTGATTCTTTTAATTCTTTGGGGAAGATCCCTAGCACTAGAATAGCGAGGTCAAATGGGACTTCCAGTCCTAGTTCTTTGAGGTATCTCCATACTGATTTCCACAGTGCTTGCACCAGTCTACACTCCCACCAGCAGTGGAGCAGGGTTCCTCTTTCCCCACAGCCCTGCCAGCATTTGTTATTGGTTGATTTCATGATAGCAGCCATTCTTTCTGGAGTGAAGTGGAATCTCAGCATTGTTTTCATTTGCATCTCTCGAATGACCAGTGATGTTGAACATTTTTTCATGTATTTATTTTCTATTTCTACTTCTTTGTCGGAGAAATGTCTGTTCATTTCAGATGCCCATTTTTAGATTGGGTCTTTAAATTTGGGAGGTCTGATCTTTTTAAGTTCTTTATAGATTGGAGATAGTAGACCTTTGTCTGAGGAAGAGCAGATGAAGATTTTTTCCCACATTGTGGGTTGTCCCTTCACACTGCTGGCGGTTTCTCTTGCTGTGCAAAAGCCTTTTAATAAGAAGAGATCCCACTTGTTGATTGTTTGTGCTAGTTCATGGGCAACTGAGGTTTTGTTCATAAAATCTTTTCCTACATCGATGTCTTCAAGGGTTCTAGCTAATCTCTGTTCCAACTGGTTCAGAGTTTCTATTTTAATATTTAGATCTTTAATCCACTTTGATTTTAGTTTAGTGCATGGTGAGAGATATAGGTCTAGTTTTAATCTTTGACAAGTTGAAGCCCAAGTTTTCCAGCACCATTTATTAAAGAGGCTATCTTTCCTCCAGTGAGGGTGTTTGGCTCCTTTGTCGAAGATGAGATGGCTGAGTGTGTCTGGCGTTGTTTCTGCATCTTCTAATCTGTTCCACGGGTCCTCAGGTCTGTTTCTTTGCCAGTATGATGCTGTTTTTATCACAGTAGCTTTGTAGTAGAGTTGCAGGTTGGGGATTGTGATACCCCCTGCCATGTCTCTGTTACCTAGAATTGCTTTTGCTATTCTGGGTCTCTTCTTGTTCCAAATAAATTTTTGGATTGTTTTCTCAAGGTTCATGAAGTATGCTGCTGGGATCTCAATTGGAATTGCATTAAATCTATATCACAGTTTTGGAAGTATGGCCATTTTCACTATATTAATCCTTCCTACCCAGGAGCAGGGGATGTCTGTCCATTTGCTGATATCATCTTCAATCTCTCTTTTCAGAGTGCCGTGGTTTTCAGAGAAGAGGTCTTTGATTTCTTTCGTTAGGTTGATTTCTAGGTATTTCAGTTTTCTGGATGCTATTGTGAAAGGAATTATTTGCCCTATTTCTCTCTCAGTGAGTCTGTCATTGGTGTAGAGGAAAGCTATTGATTTTTGTGTGTTGACCTTGTAACCAGCTACTTGACTGAATTTGGTTATTAAGTCTAGAAGCCTTTTGGTGGAGTTCTTGGGGTCTTCTATATAGAGTATCATGTCATCTGCAAATAATGACAATTTGACTTCTTCATTTCCTATCTTTATTCCTTTTATTTCTTTCTCTCGTCTAATTGCCGTGGCTAATGTTTCCAAAACTATATTGAACAAGAGTGGTGATAGTGGACATCCTTGTCTTGTTCCTGATTTTAGTGTGAAGGATTTCAGTTTGTGATCATTTAGTATGATATTGGCTGTTGGTTTTTCATAGATGGCTTTTATCAATTTGAGGTAGAGACCATCTATTCCAATTTTTTGTAGGGTTTTTATCATAAATGCATGTTGGATTTTGTCAAATGCTTTTTCTGCGTCTATGGAGGTAATCATATGGTTTTTGTCCTTGGCTCTATTGATATAGTGTATTACATTGATTGATTTGTGTATGTTGAACCTCCCTGCATCCCTGGGATGAATCCCACTTGATCAGGGTATATGATCTTCTTGATGATCTTGTGCATTCTGTTTGCCAGTATCTTATTAAGGATTTTTGCATCTATGTTCATTAGTGAGATTGGCCTATAGTTCTCTTTTTCAGTTGGGTCTTTCTCTGCTTTGGGGATCAAGGTGATGCTTGCTTCCAGGAATGAATTTGGAAGTATTGCTTCCCTTTCAATTTCATTGAAGAGTTGAAACAGTAGTGACAGTACTTCCTCTCTACATATCTTGTAGAATTCAGCAGTGAAGTCAACAGGGCCCAGGCTTTTCTTAGTTGATAAGTTTTTAATTATGTTTTCAATTTCATTGGTTGATATTGGGTTGTTCAGAATTTTTAGGTCTTCTTCGTTCAACTTTGGTAATTCATATGTATCTAGGAATCTGTCCATTTCTTCTGTGTTGTCCATCTTATTGGCGTATAGGTTTTTGAAGTAGGTATTGATGATCCTCTGGATTTCTGCTGGGTCTGTTGTCATTTCACCCTTTTCATTTCTAATTGCATGGATTTGGGCCTTTTCTTTCCTTTTTCTGAGAAGTTTGGCTAAGGGTTTGTCAATTTTGTTGATTCTTTCGAAGAAACAACTCTTGGCTTCATTGATTTTTTTGTATCGTTCTCTTAGTCTCCATTGCATTGATTTCTCCTCTGATCTTTATAATTTCCTCCCTTGTATGAGCTCTGGGGTTGTCCTGCTCTTCTTTTTCTAGAAGCTTGAGGTGCAGCATAGGTTGTTTAATTGGGCTCGTTCTGTTTTCCTAATATGCATATTCACTGCTATGAATTTCCCTCATAAGACTGCTTTCATTGTGTCCCATAGATTCTGATATGTTGTATTGTCATTGTCATTTAATAGAAGGAACTGTCTGATTTCTTCTTTAATTTCCTCTGTGACCCATGGGTTATTCAGAAGTGTGTTGTTCAATTTCCACGTGTTTATGAAATTTTTTGAGTTTCTTTTGCTATGGATCTCCAATTTCATCACCCTATGGTCTGATAATTTACAGGGGATAACTTCAATTCCTTTGCACTTACTTAAACATTTTCTGTGTGTGAGTATGTGGCCTATTTTTGAGAATGACCCATGTGCAGCTGAGAAGAATGTGTATTCTGATTTTGTGGGGTGGAAGACTCTGTAAACATCTGTTAAGTTCATTTGTTCAAGAGTTCGATTGAGTTCTAGTATTTCATTACTCATTTTTTGTCTAGTTGATCTACCTATTTGTGACAGTGGGGTGTTGAGGTCCCTCACTACAATTGTATTAGTGCATATATGACTTTTCATGTCCATTAGTATTTGTTTTATATATTTGGGTGCACTAGTGTTTGGTGCATAGATATTTATGATTGTCATCTCTTCCTCTTGGATTGTTCCCTTTACAAGGATATAGTGTCCTTCTTTGTCTCTCTTAATCAATGTTGGTTTGAAATCTACTTGATCTGCAAAGAGGATAGCTACACCTGATTTTTTTCCGGCTTCCCATCGCATGGAGTATTATTTTCCAGCCTTTCACTTTCAGTCTATGAGTTTCCCTTTGAATTGTGTTTCTTGTATGCAAAATATTGTTAGATTTTGCTTCTTGACCCATTCTGCCAGTCTACTTCTTTTGATTGGTGAATTGAGACTATTAATGTTGATGGTTATAACTGAAATGTATTGACTTGTCATTGCCATGACTTTTTCTTTTTGTTGGGTTCTCCCCATTTACATTTAATTTCTTGTCGTGCCAGATGGGTTCATTCTGCTTTGCTTCCTGGGGTTGTGATCCTCCATGTCTGTTCCTAGGATATGGTGTAAAATTCTTTGGAGTGCTGGTTTGGTATTCACAAAGTTCCTAAGGTGCTCTTTGTGATGAAAGTATCTTATTTCTCCATCCGTTTTGAAAGAGAGTTTTGCAGGGTACATCAATGTGGGTTGGAGGCTGTTTTCTTTTAGGGCTTGGAATATGTCACTCCAAGCTCTTCTTGCCTTGATGGTTTGTGTTGAGAAGTCTGCTGTGATTCTGATGGGCTTTCCTTTGTATGTGATTTGTTTCTTTTCTCTGACTGCTTGGAGAACTTTGTTCTTCTGTTGTGTTTCTGGAATCTTAACAATTATATGCCTATGTGTAGATTTTTTATGATCAAGGGTATTTGGAGTCCTATATGCCTCACTTATCTGTATGTCAAGCTCTTTCCCCCTGCTTGGGAAGTTTTCTGCCAGTATTTCTGTGAAGAGATTTTTTATGTCATCTCCACTCTCTCCTGTTTCTTCATTGACTCCAATCAGTCTTATGTTATTCTTCTTTGCATCATCTAGCAGCTGCTGGATTGATTTCTCATGTTCCCTTAAAATTTTGAGGCAATTTTTCTTTTCCTGGTCATTAACTGCAATCTTATCTTCTATATTTGAAATTCTGTCCTCACATTGGCTCATTCTGTTGTGTAGACTTTCAAGGGAGTTTTTAATATCCTGGAAATCTATTTGCATCTGTTTGATGGATTCCATTTGTTTCCTATGTTGGGATTCTATCATGTTCCTGAGCTCCTCTCTAGATTTATTAATCATGTCTTGGACTAGGAGCACAATTTCTCCTGTTATCTGAGAAATTATTTCTGATTTCATTTTTTCCAGATCCCCTTTTGTTGCCAGTTCAGTGGGTCCAGGTGGTTGAGTATCAGAGTGTTCCATCTCATTTCCCTTTGAGGTTGCTGTAGGTGATCTGGAAGTCTGGTTTTGAGACTTATTTATGTGTTTTCTCATTTCAACTGGAGGGGGGGGTGCTGTTGCTGCCTGCTAGGATTACCTCCTCTGAGCTTCGAGAGGTGGGACAGGGGCCGGGAGCAGCAGTAGGTATGGTGGCCCAAAAGCCCTTTCCTCTGGGTTGGGAGCAGCGGGAGGGATGGTGGCCGGGAAGCCCCTTTCTCTGGAACAGGAGCAGTGGGACAGCGGCTCAGAAGTCCCTACCTCTGGGCCGGGAGCGGCGGGACTCAGTACAGTGGTCTGGTGGTCCGGTGTCCTCTGTGTCTTTGTAGTGTGGAACCAGGTGGCTGTACCACTATTAAGTATCTTAATTACTTTGGCAATAATAATATGTGTTACTAAATAAGCATCTGTACAGTAATATTTTTCAATGGTTTTAAATATTCTCACATTTACTATTAGAACCAACTGGAGCGAGAGGTCTGTAATTTGCATTTGTCCATTTGTCTAATTCTTCATAAAGAAAGCTGAGACAAAAAGGAAGGAAAGATTTTAGGTATATTTGTTTAAGTTTTTGCAAGGAAAAAGTATTATTTTCTCAACCTCAACTGGCTGCTTTCTGGACCATGGTACCTCATTGGTGGGGCACATATATAATTTTAATTTGTTTCAAAAGTAGGAAAGTTTTGTTCAAGAGTATCATTTGAAAACATTGCTCATTGGCTTTTTTAACAGTTTAATATAAAGTTCACTTTTGGAGGAAATATTTTAATTTTTTTTGCTGTGAGATGAGGTGGTACTTGTGACTGTGTGTTTAAATTCCGCCCTATTGGTGGAGCTGGCTAGGTTACTCTCCACAGCCTCAGCTTCATACCCCAATGTCCAATCTCCACCAAATAACTGTTTTAGCAAAGATAAATGGGTGGAGAATTAGATCTTAATTCCCCAAACTGACTCCTCCTTGGGGAAGTTCTTCCTCTATCCCTAGTGTTCTTCAAGGCTTTAGAGATGGTCTGCCTTTGTGTTTCTTGCTATATTCCTTCCTCATTGCATCTGCATCACTCAAAGATCAACAGAGCTCCATATTTCCCAGCTGAACTTATTGTCCTTAAACTTGTCTCTCCTCTTGACTTCTTCATTCCTGTGAATGGCACTGCCATTCCTTGTCACTCACCTTGGAAGTGATGACCACTGACTCCTCTCCTTTGCTCTCTGAGCCCCACGGGTCTCCACGTGCAGCCTGTTCTGTTCCCATTGTGTCTCCTATGTCTGTCCTTTCTTTCCTCTGGCACAGCCCTTGGTCTAATATACCAGGGGTTCTTGACATTGGCTGCATATTAGGTACATGGTGAACTTAAAAAGGCAAAACAAAAGAACCAAACCCATTACAGACTTAAATTTTTGTTAGATTATTTGCAACAGAAGTTCTATGTGTTTTCCTCATCTCTCCAGTCTAATCCTTCCTCTATATCTCAGCCTTATTACTGACTTTCCTATTCCACTGCTCCAATAAGGGCAGTGCCATGCTCAGAAGCCTCCACTGTCTTCCACTACTGCCTTCAGGATCAACTCATAGTTCTTATCTAGTCATGAATTCTTCCAGAACCTGATCCCAACTTTGCTGCCTTGTTTCATGTTGGTTCTCTCCATGTATCTGCCAGAACAAGTACACCTTGCTTGCTCATTTCTTTGCTCATTTTGCTCTCCCTGGCTCAGTTTCTCTAATCTTTGTGTGTGACTCGGGATGCATTTAGCTGCAGGTGACAGAAAGATAAAGCTCCTCGAATGGTATTAGATAATGGGATGAAATCTGTTTCTCTATGATTCTTGTGCTTTCTCCCAGATACTGAGATGGTAGCTACAATTCCAAGTAGCACATCCTTAGGTGATAATGTGCAAGCCAGGAAAAAGGAGTTTTTCTGTTCTTTTTCTTGTTTGAGTCAGGAAGAAAACTTTTTTCTGAAGGTCACATAGCAGATCTCTCTTCAGTGCCATTAGCCAGCATTACATCATTACAGCATGGCATCAGCATTACCCACTCTTCCTTCAAGGAAGTCTAGGAAGGTAACTAGCTGGTACCAGCAGATGCTAAGGTACCTCCCACAGTGCCAGCCTCCCACAATAGGGCTTCCCAGGCTTTGTCTCTTGAAATAAAGCTTCAGGTCCTTTCCTCCCAAATTCAATTCACATGCTCTCTCCAGGGAACACTTGCCTGCTGTACTCCAGGGCAGAAGTCTTCTCCTCTCTCTGCATTCCTGTGGTATCTTTGTTTATATTTCTCATTGTTTATTGAATGCTTCTGATTTTTGTTGTGTTATTTGTGCACATGTCTTATTTGCAATTTTGAATTCTAAGCTCCTTCAAGGCAGGGGATAATATCCCAGTCATCTTTGTATATCCCGTGGTACCAAGTTGATCTAAAAATATTTTGTTGTAAGAATGATATTTTGGCGTTTTATCAGTCAGGGCTTACTAGAGAAAACAGGTTTAATGCAGGATATGCAAATATATAGGAATTCGCAAGATTGGCTTACGAAGGCTGGCCACAAAGTCAGGTGTGGAAGAGTACAAAAAGGCTGTCTGCATGCTGGAGGTCTGAGGGATCTAGTCAAAGGTCTGGAGCTCCATGTAGCGTCCTGTGTGAGTTTGAATCAGGAGGCCGAAGGGTCTATGCTGGAAGCCAGGAGAGCATGTGCAAGGTGAGATGAAGACTGGAGCTCCTGCAAAGAAACGGGAGCAGCCTTCCTTCTTCCTTTCCCTTTGATTCCATTCAGGAGACAAGTTGCCTTAGGGTGGGTCTTCGGTCTTCAGTAAATTCCCTCAGCCACACTCAGAACTATGCTGATTCAATTTAATTGGGCAATTCTTACTCAAGTTGAAACAATCAGTTAACTATCACAGGCATTTATTTCCCCTACATTATTTGTTTGGCTGGTGCCATTTCAAATTTGCTCTCAATATTTGTTTTACTGTCCAGTCCTATGAGGGCAAGGATTCAATCAGTGGGTTCTCCCTGGCTATTTCCTTCTACCCAGTCACCTGAGGGGAGTGATCTTTTCTTTCTCACATCTGTCAGTGTCAGACAGAATTGATTCAGGTGGTAATAAGCAAGTTGTCACTTTCCAACCGCCTTTAATATTTCTTGCAATGTACTTGGGGTTCTCGGCTTAGAGCCTAAGGCTGGCCAAGCCGGAATACATGCTGCCTGTAGGACTAATGAGAAAAGTCCCACCAGGGGTGACTCAGCCCCACAGTGCCACTCCAGGGAGGGTCAGCCAGGCAGAGAAGGGTGCTACATCTTCACTCTGCTTGGGGAGACACCAGCTTCAAAGATCTGGCTCCCACAGAAAAACAAATGGAAACCAGTGGGAGGTGGGGCACTGAGGCAATGCGGACTTATTAAAAGAACAGTAATAACAATAATTTTCAAAGCATTATTTATTTGAGAGTGAAAGGACAGAGTTTTCATTGGCCTGAAATGCCAGAGCTTGGTTGCTTTCAACCACCCCTGGGGTGATTGAACAGAACCCACCTGGTGTGTTATGTGGTAGCAGCTTCAGGACAGAGGGGAGGGAGGCCTTTAGCTCCTTGGTATGCTTTACCCAGCTCTGTATTGAGCAGACATAGCCTTTGAAAATTGTAATTTTGCCCTCACCACCACTTACAGCCAAAGGGAAGAAAATGCTGAAAGTTACTGAGTGCGTGTACATTTGTGTGTGTGTGTGTGTGGTACACACATGAGCATGAATCACATGTGCTCTTTGGTGAAGAGACTATTTGGTGATGGTCCTTGATTTTTCTCTCTTGGGAAAGAGGTTGGTCTGCTGTTGTAAACAGAGTACTTAAATTGGATTTTGCTGGCGTGGAGCAGAAGCCATGTTTAGCAGTCTGGCAGAATTAAGTTAAGCAGTAGGGGGCTGCCTGTTTTCCTTAAGGAGGGATGTGGTTTTTTGACGAATTTTGAACTATTGTGACTTAGTTAAGAGGAAATCAATTGGAAAGCTTTAAATGACTTGATTGGCTGTTTGAACGCAAGGCTCCAGAACCATTTGATTTTCTCCCTGTCCTGTCAGAGGACACAGGGGAGTTTTCCCTTCAGCTTTCTTCTTGAGCAGCAATTCCTTGAGGACTTTTCCTTCCCCACCTAAGCCTACCCTGGGCCAGATGATTGTTTCCTCTGCAGCATAAATTGACTGCCACCTAAAATCCAGAATCTTTAACTTCAGGGACAAAGACAGGGCCTAATGGGGTAAGCAGGATCCCAGAATTCATGCTTGGCTCTGGCTGAATTATGAGGACTCTGCAAGGGTAGTATTTAGCTGGAAGAAGTGGGGGATTTAGATGCACCAAAGGAATCCATTGTGAGGTAACCCAAATGTACCACACAGTAAGACCAGTATCCCAAAGTCACCAATCCAGCAAAACCAAGCCAACCAAACTATACTCACCCTTCCATAATTTTGCGGGGTGATAAACGTGTATGGGCTCTGGACTAAATGATGCATATATTATCTAATTTCATATTTAGACCAACCCTTTGATTTGCTACTATTAGTTTTCTTTTACAGATGAGAAACTGAAGTTGAAGTTGATTAAGTCATTATTCTTTTTTTTTTTTTTTTTTTTTTTTGGTACCAGGGATCGAACTCTGGTCCTTGTGCTTGCAGGCCAGGTGGTGGAACCACTGAGCTAAATCACAGGCCCCTGTTAAGTCATTATTCTTGAACTTTATTGTGCATCAGAACAACTTCAAAATCTTGTTAAAACAGATTGCTGAAATTCCTCCCAGCCCAGCTGTCTTCCAAAAGGGACATGGTGCATTCCGACTTGAGCTGAAACCTCAGTTCCTTCTGAGTCCCTGGATTGCTGAGCTTTGCACCCAAGTGACACCACCACTCTCCAGCTCATCCACTCATCCTGCAGGCCAGCAGCCAGGCCTGAGAATGTGCATTTCTAAGAAGTTCTGAAGTGGTGTTACCACTGCAGGGTCAGGGACCATACTTTATGAACCTGCCTTAGACTAAGGAAACTCAAACATCCTGCCTTGATCATACCCTACCCCAGATCCTGCTGCCCAGGTCCCCCTTAAAGACTCAATTTTCCTTAAGCGCACACTGAATTGCTGTGTACATGAGCTGAGTGACATATAGTTTTCTTTCAGGGTGGTCACAGGAAGTGGGAGTGGAAAGCAGAGTCCAATGTCCGAATAAATAATTTCAGTCAGAGGTAATAAGTGTTTACACAGAATTCAGTGGGGGCGAAAGGGAGAATGAGCAGTTTCCTGAGGGCAGAAGACTCTGCAATCTCCATAGAGGAAGGAAGACTTGGCCAGGTGATGAGAGGAAGGGACCAAAGCTCAAAAAGGACAGTCAACCCTTCTCCAAGTCCTTGTTGGTTTTGGTTTGGCTTGGTTTCTTTGGCTCTGCTTGGTGTTTTTAACATCTTCCCAAGGGTGCTGATCCCCTCCGCAGCCGCTTGCTCCTGACACCTGGGATGTTCAGGTCCATCCAGGAGACACTCAGGAGGAATGTGTGTCAAACCCCTTCCTCAGAAATTGTTCTGGAGATTGAAAGAGGCTCCACAAGCTTTACAACCAGTGAAAATTGTCGCCAGCTTCACGATTCTGGCCAACTTGTCTATGCTTTGAAGTCTGGTCACTGCCTTTTACAATTCTATTTTTAAAATATATTAAAGATGTTTAAATGTGGCAGAGACTTCCAATAAAAGCCATGCTGCCTGAGAATCAGGACGCTGGTCTCAATTTAAAGTGCCTGTTAAATAATAGGATACCATGTAAAAGGGACTCTGAAGGCCTGATTGAAAAGCTCTCATGGAAATCAGGGTCACTCACCAGCACCTCTGATAGGATTTCAGAGGCGAGCAAGCCCTGTACCTTTCCCGTTTTTGCCACAAGAGGAACTTTAATACAGCGTGATGGAATTTTTGTTTGACTCAACCACTAGCAAAATGCATGAAACTAAAACAGGGAAAAGTCCAGTAAAATATTTCGGCAGAAACTTTGGCTAAAAATCAAGCAAGGCCTAATAATAGGTAGTTCTTATTTTTCTACAATTCCAGCTCCCTGAAGAGGAGTCTGTGGTCGTATTACCCTTCCACAGAATCACAGCTCTGAAGATCATATGGGAACCAATCTTTATTGACTATTTTGTCCTGAGAAGTTTATTAGACTCTTAGGAGGCTACTAAAAAGATAAAATGTGGTCCCTGACCAATGTTGTTTCCATTACTGCCCTCTCTCTGTTATTCAAAGAGCATCGTTGATTCCAGTTTCAATCTTGTCCTCTTTTCTCCATCCTTGCCGCTCTTGCCTTGATGCAGGGCTTTACCCATGTATCAAGTACTGTAGCTTGATTTATCCAACACTCATTTTCTCACTTTTTCCAGTGTCTACCTGTACTTTAGAATATAAATTTTTCTAGATGTGTTAGAAGCTCAGAATCTTGAAATTAAGATTGGATGTGCTATACAGACTGGCTCATGGAATGAAAACAAAAGTTGGTGTGGAATTTCTGGCATATTCTTGATTTCCTAAAACAAGCACCAGCACTTTCTTCTTCCTACTCTCTACCTTTCAGCTGCCTGCAATGTGAAGTGGCATCTAGATCCACAGCTGCCATCTTGTGACTATGAGACAAATGCCAAGATACCTGAGAGTCCTTGGCTCAGCCATTTTGAGCTGTTTTTGTTTTTTATTTTTTGGTACCGGGGATCGAACTTGGGCACATGTGGTTGCGAGGCAGGCGCTGGAACCACTGAGCTAAATCCCCGGCCCCATTTTGAGCTGTTGAACCAATATCTGTAACTCAAGTTCCAGACTTCTCCTTACAGAATAAAACAAATAAAAACTCTAATTTGTTTCAGTTATTGTTTGTCAGCTCTTTTTTACTTGAAGACATAGATGCTTTCTAACTGAGCTATTGCACGGCCCAGAGTGATGAAGTTTCTTACTTGACTGCACCTAACTGCTACATAACAGAACCAGGATGAAATCAGAGAGACACTAGGCAACTTCAAAACATGTCTCCATTGGCTTTCTGCTGTAAATCTCTTGCACGGTGTGGTGTCTAGTTGGAACATTCGTGTTTTTTCTTTCTTTCAGAAGGAGATACCAGCCGGTGGCACACACCTGTAATCCCAGCACTCAGGAAGATAGCTATGAGTTTGAGGCCAACCCGGGATACACAGTGAGTTCAGGGAAACCTGAAGTATATAGCAAGACCCTATCTCGAAAAAACAAAAAATACCTCAAACAAACAAAAAAGAAGATACCTTCTAGAATCTTCTATAGCACATAAGGGCTGATTTAAAAATATGGTGTTTAAAAACTTTTACTACAGTAAAAGACACACCACTATTAATCCCTGTCAAAATACTCTTTGCTTCAAACACACTTATCCCATCGCTCTTGCCACTTTGTGAAGCAGGGCTGAAAATCCTCTTTCACAAGTGTCTTTATATGGTGTGATCAAAAATAGAGTGAATACTGCTGCTGAGTGCTATCCCATGGGAAGGCAGGCTCATCAAAACATTACTGTGAGCCATTATCTACCTTACTCACTGAATCTGGCACCATGAGACTTCTGGCTCTCCCCCAAACTCAAAAATGACCATGAAAAGTGAACGCTTTGAATCGATTCAGGACATTGAGACTGCCACATCAATGCAACTAAAAATATTCAGGAATGAGACTTCCGGAACAGCTCCAGAAAGTGGCAAGAACGATGTGATAAGTATGTTCTAAGCAAGAGAGGGTATTTTGAGGGGGATTAATGGCAAGCTGTCTTTTATAAAGAAAAAAAGCAAACACTCATTACATATTTTGATCATACTGTGGATCTGTCTGAATGAATGTGGATAGTTGCTTTGCAACATAACTTATATTCTGGGAGAGTCACTGGAAAGAGGTCTTTCCACTGTGTATCCATCAGGCTTCAGGCTTTGACTGCCCTGGAGAAATAGCAATAGGTTCTCTTGTGACTTGACAAAACCTTCTTCAAACAGCAACTTGGTGTGTAGATCATTGTGGGGAAAAATGAGGAAGTTTTCATAGACACAAAAAAGCCTTCTAGGAAGAAACAATAGCAATGCCAATTCTGTCACTTCTCTCACCTCCCTTTGAGATTCAGCCTCTCTAGATGCCCCAGTTTCAACTGAAGACTACCGGGACCAAAAGGTTGTAGAGACCACCCAGGAGGGAGTTCCCTATGAAGGAAAGCAGCATAAAGTGGGCCCACTGATTCAATAACAACACCTAGACCAGTAATGGTGAACCTTTTAGAGCTTTCAACAATACAAACAGCCTGCTGCAGCATGCGTGCCATAGGTTTGCCATCACTGACCTAGACCAACTCAGAAAAGCACTGGCTCAACAAGGTCTTACTTTGGGAATAACAGGTGAAATTGTCACAGTGTGGACCAGTTTTCATTGTTATTTATAAGCACTGGTAAAATCTGTCCACAAAGCTGAACCAATAAGAGAACCACTTCACAGTGAAGAATGATTCAGAGTGTTCAGGACCAACAATAATAAGTTCCCATAAACTGAGACATCTTGTGAACTGGTCTGATTCTCCTGTTTGCTTTCTGAGAGAGGTCTGGAAGCATGTTGGACCTGTATGGAAAGAGGGAATACTGTGGTTCTTAAACAATGTAGAGAGATACCTTTAAACGATTCTGGATTCTTGTTATGCTGATAACTGGGGAGACTTCAATCACATAGAATCTCATGTTGAAGAATATGACATATGATCAAATTTGTCTCCTGTGCTGGGGGAGTAGATCATAACAGCTACACAAATAATAGTGTAAATAAACAACAACCATGGGAAAATGTTATAATTGAAAGGCTCAAAATCTAGGTAACAGGGATTGTTCTTGAATTGTAATCCTTTATTTGGGTTTAGAGCATACTGTATCAGCTAACTCGTATTTCAAAGGCTTCTTTTATGTTGAATTTTCCCCCAATGGTACAGAGTCTTTGGAATCAAAAATCACACAGGAGAGAGGGTGGGTTACTGGGAAAGTCTGTATTATATTATTTTCAGTTCCATGTTACTCAATCTGACTTTATATGCCAATAAAAATTCATACTGGCTGGAAGCAAAGTAGCATTAACCTCTAGCATTGTATGGGAGGGAAACTTCAGCCTTAATGCTAATGATTTTTGCTTTATTTTATCAGGATCTGTAAACCTTGGACTATTTTGAACAGTATTAAAGAACCAACATTAGTATATTAAAATTATAAATTATATATACTGTAGAAGTTAGTGAAAGATGTACCCAGCAATGGCTTAACTGATGGTTTAATTGGAGTTTGTTTTAACTGGTGTTTGCCTTAATTGGCAATATTGATAACATTAAATGTTTAGGGTTTTAGTAACTAGCAATACTCTAACAATATTTGGAGTCAGAATTTTAGACAATGTTATGGCTTATATCTAGATTTTCCCTCAAACCTCATGGCTCACAGATGGGGCTTTTTGGAGCTGGTTAGATATGGAGTGTGTGGTACTGGGATTAGGGTGTGTGGTACTAAATTAGCCCACTGATTAGAATTAGCTTGCTTCTTGGTGGCACCACTCAAATGGCTGGCGGCATGGATGGGATAAAAGGGAAAGGCAGCCTGGCTGCTTCTGCCTGCTGCTTCACTGTCTCCTGCCTGCTTTGCCATGGACTATTTCTCCTCTGTGATGCCCCTCTGCTATGCCACCCTGCCTTGGAGCCAGCTGTCTATGGACTGAAACCTCTACAACTGTGAGGTGAAATAAACCTTTCCTTTTTTAACATTGGGAGTCTGGTATTTTGTCTCAGCAAAAAGTAACTAAGAAAAGTAACTAAGACAGACATCCATTCTAGACTTGTAAAACAAAAACAAAACAAAAAGCCAAAAGTCCCACACAAAACTCTGAACTATAACTACCTTAACATTTTCCAAAGGACTTAAGCTTTTAAGTCCAAGTAAGAGACCTCATGAAAAACTTTAGTCCATCAGATTCTCACAGAATTAACTGAGTAAGAAGGGATCTAATGATTCGAATACAGAGTTGTCACACATACACTGCTAAAAAATTCATATTCCTCCTTTGAATCCCCACTGTAATGACATAAAGCACATATTAGCCACATTAAAGGTATTATTATAAATTAATGTATCATAATTGATATATCTATGATGTACAATATGATGTTTATTATTGACTATAGTCACTCTACTATGGATCTCAAAACCTATCCCTCCTGTCTATTTGAAACTTTGGACCTTTAATAAACAGCCCCCCACTTCCCCAGCCTGTAATACCATCATTCTACTTCTATGAGTCCAACTTTATTAGATTCCACATATGGTCTTTTATGGTATTTTTCTGTTTCTGCCTTAGTTTCCTTAGCGTGATGTCCTCCAAATTCATCCATTTTGTCTGCACATAACAGAATTCCTCCCTTTTTATAGATGAATAGCATTCCATTATGTATGTACACCACATTTTCTTTACCCTTTCATCCATTGATAGACACTTAGGTTGATTCCATGGCTATCGTGAACAATACTACAATGAACATGGAAATGTGGACATCACTTCAGTATACTGATTTCAGTTCCTTTGGATAATGCCCAGTAGTGTGATTTCTGGATCACAGGATAATTCTATTTTTAGTTTTCTGGAATCTTTACATTGTTTTCTGTAATGGCTATACTTATCCTCATTTTATAGATGAGGAAGCTGAGAGTTGAAAGGATTCATGGATTTTTCCCCAAATTACGTAGCCTATAGGAACCAGTCAGGGTTAAGTTTTTATTGTCCTTGTAAAAGTGTCTTGGTAAGTTCTGCCTAGTACCACCTGTCACCTTCACTTTCCTACCTCTTCTCTCCTACCTTCAGAAACTTTTCAACTCCAAGTTAAAGAATCATCTAGAATCCAACTTTTAAGACTCAGTAAGAATGAGTAATTCCAGTCATATGTGTTTTTCTTGATATCCTCATTGTAGTGTCTCAAAGGAAGTATCTTCTGAAATTTTAATGGTTGGCCTTTCTTATGTGATGGAAAAATCTGTATCCATCTCTACTGCTATTGTTGGTTCCATGAAGTAGGGGCTCTGGAACCTGACAAAACTCCAGGCCTTATAAGCCTTATACTTGACAAATGTGTTGAATTGGATGATCAGTATATGAGATAGGTGAAGCAGGAAATTGAGCTCATTTGATGTTCGCCAGGGCTCTTCTCAGGCAATGGGTCAGAGCAAACTCTGGGGACCTTAGCTGCAGGGAGACAGGCCAATACCTAATGCTATCTTTTCACAACGGATTCTTGCCATGCTTTAAGAATAAATGTGAGACTCCGAAGAGAGTACATACTACTACAAAATTAATTTTTCTCAATCATGATAACATGATAACAATCAAAATAACACTCTGGCTTAAGCAGTTGTATTAGTTTTCTATTCCTGACATAATAAATTCATTTTGTATAAATAGAATTGCAAAATGCCACATTTTTTGGCTGACATATTCACTTAGCATAATAATTTCAAAATTCATTAATATTATTTCATTGTGTGGATATACCACATTTTTTCCATTCATAGGTGAAATATTTGGGTAACTTTCTACTTTTTGATTGTTATAAATGATGCTACTATCAATATTTACATACATATTTTTACATAAACATACATAGTAATTCTCTTAGGTATATGCTTAGGAGTGGAATTGATGGGTCACACAGGAACTCTATGTTTAACTTTTTGAGGAATTACCAGCTGTTTTCCATAGCAACTGCATGATTTTATCCTCATTAGCAATGTATGAGGGTTACGATTTCTTCACATACTCTTCAATACTTGCTATTATCTAGGTTTTTAAACATGGTTACTCTAGTAAATGTTAAGTGATATTGTGATTTTGGTTTGCATTTCCCAAATGAATAATGATGTTAAACATCTTTTCAAGTATTATTGGCTTTGAAGCCTAAAAATGTTTAAGTCAAAAATTATCTATTTTTCTCTTTATTGCTGGTGCTTTAGGTGTCATTTAAAAAAAACAAACTTGAGCTACACATCTATCCTTACACTAGTATATACAGTCTTGATTACTGTAGATCATAAGTAAGTTTTGATATCAGAAATTGTGATGCCTTAATTTTGTTATTTTTCAATATTGTTTTAGCTATCCTAGGACTCTTTTTGAATTTCCATATGAATTTTAAAATCAGCTTTTAATTTTCTGAAAAAAAAATGCAACTAGAATTTTAATAAAGATTTTATTGAATTTGTAGATCCAGGTGAGTAGTATTGCCTTCTTAACATTATTAGTAAGTTTTCTGATCCATGGACATGGATATCTTTCCATTTATTTAGGTCTTATGATCTAGTTTTAAAAAATTTTTTTTATGATTTAGTTTTAAGTGTTCAAGTCTTGAATTATTCTTAAAAATATATTCCCAAATATTTTGTATTCTGTTTGATGCTATCATTAAGATAATTATTTGCTGAATTTCACTTTTATATTGTTCATTATTGCTGCATATAAATACAACTAACTTTTGCATAGTTATCTTGTATTCTGTAACTATGCTGAACTTGTTTATTAACTGTAATAGTTTTGTTGATTCTTTTTCTTTATGTAAGACCATGTCATCTGCAAATAGAGATAGTGCTTCTTTTTTTAATGACCGTTTTGTTTATATTTTTAAATTAATTTTATTGGTACATTTTGGTATACAATATAATGACATTCATCATTGGAAATTTGCACCTTTACATAATCTCTCTTGGTTCTTATTTTTCCCCCTTCCCCTGCCCTCCCGTCAACCCCTCCATCCCTATTTACAAAGAATTTGTTTCCTTTTTATCATTTTCTCATATTGATTCCATTCCCTTCTTTCCTTTCCCCTACCCCTCCCATTTCCCCTTCTTCTTTGCCCCTTTTCTTCCTATTTCACATTATCTATTATACCTTTTAGTCCTTTTTTACACTTTAAGTTTCTCACAGTAGAGAAACTATTTGGCATTAACACATATGTGTCCTATTTATTTCACTTAAGAATATCTCCTTACTATGTCTCTAATTTCTCATTTTTTATGGTGGAGTAATACTCCATTTTATTTAAAACCCACATTTTCTTTATCCAGTCTCCAGTTGATGGGCAATTTGGCTGCTTCCAAGATTTAGCTATTACAAATTGTGCTGCTGTGAACGTGGGTGCACATATATCTTTTATATCACATATATATTTTAATTATTTGGGGAAGATACCCAGCAGGATAATAGCTGGGTCAAATGGGACTTCCAGTCCTTGTTCTTTGAGGTATCTCCATGCTGATTTTCACAGTTGACTCTCCTACCAGCAGCAGAGCAGTATTCCTATTTCCCCACAGCCCTGCCCCCCAAGCATTTTTTTATTGGTTGATTTCATGATAGCAGCCATTCTTTCTGGGGTGAGGTGGAAGCTCAGCATTGTTTTCATTTGCATCTCTTTAATGACCAGTGATATTGAACATTTTTTCATATGTTTATTTGCTATGTGTACTTCTTTGTCTGAGAAATGTCTGTTCATTTCAGATGCTCATTTTTGGATTGGGTCCTTAAATTTGGGAGGTCTGATTTTTTTAAGTTCTTTATAGATTCTAGATAGTAAACCTTCGTCTGAGGAACAATAGGTGAAATTTTTTTCCCACATTGTGGGTTGTCTCTTCACACCGCTGGTGGTTTCTCTTGCTGTGCAGAAGCTTTTTAGTAAGAAGAGATCTCACTTGTTCATTGTTTGTGCTAGTTCAAGGGCAACTGAGGTTTTGTTCATAAAACCTTTTCCTACACCAATGTCTTCAAGATTTCTACCTAACCTCTGTTCCAGCCAATTCAGCATTTTTATTTTAATATTTAGATCTTTCATCCATTTCGATTTTAGTTCAGTGCATGGTGAGAGATATAGGTCTAGTTCTAATCTTTGGCAAGTTGAAACTGAATTGTTCTAGCACCATTTATTAAAGAGGCTATCTTTCCTCTAGTGAGGGTATTTGGTTCCTTTGTTGAAGAAGAGGTGGCTGAGTGTGTCTGGAGTTGTATCTGCATCTTCTAATCTGTTCCACTGGTCCTCAGGTCTGTTTCTTTGCCAGTACCAGGCTGTTTTTATCACAGTAGCATTGTAATACAGTTTCAAGTTGGGGGTTGTGATACCACCTGCCATGTCTCTGTTGCCTAGAATTGCTTTTGCTATTCTGGGTCTCTTCTTGCTCCAAATGAATTTTTGGATTGTTTTCTCAAGGTCCATGAAGTATGCTGCTGGAATTTCAAGTGGGATTGCAATGAATCTATAGACCAGTTTTGGAAGTATGGCCATTTTCACTATGTTGATCCTTCCTACCCAGGAGCAAGGGATGTCTGTCCATTTTCTGATATCATCTTCAATCTCTCTTTTCAGAGTGCTATAGTTTTCAGAGAACAGGTCTTTGATTTCTTTTGTTAGGTTGATTCCTAGGTATTTCAGTTTCTTGGATGCTATTGTAAAAGGAATTTTTTGCCCCATTTCTCTTTCAGTGAGTCTGTCATTCGTGTAGAGGAAAACTATTGATTTTTGTGTGTTAACCTTGTATCCAGCTACTTTAGTGAATTTGGTTATTAAGTCTAGAAGACTTTTAGTGGAGTTCTTGGGGTCTTCTATACACAGTATCATCTCATCTGCAGATAATGACAATTTGACTTCATTTCCTATCTTTATTCCTTTTATTTCTTTCTCCTGTCTAACTGCCATGGCTAATGTGTCCAAGACTATATTGAACAGGAGTGGTGATAGTGGACATCCTTGTCTTGTTCCTGATTTTAGTGTGAAGGATTTCAGGTTTTGACTGTTTAGTATGATATTGGCTGTGGGGTTTTTTTTATTAAATTCTTTTATTGGTACATTGTAGGTATACAACACAATTACATTTCTCATTGGGAACTTGTACCTTTACATAATGCATCTTGGTTCTTATTTTTTCCCCATTCCTAGCCCTCCCTTCCCTATTTACAAAGACTTTATTTCCATTTTTTCCATTACTCATCATTTTTCCTTTCCCTTCTTTCCTTTCCCCTGCCCCTCCCACTACCCCTACCCCTTTGGACCAGGGATTTAGCTCAGTGGTTCCACCACCTGCCTCAAAGGCTGTGGGTTTTTCATAGATGGCTTTTATCAGGCTGATATAGAGACTGTGTATTCCAATTTTTTGTAGGGTTTTATCATAAATGAGTGTTGGATTTTGTCAAATGCCTTTTCTACATCTATGGAGATAATCATATGATTTTTGTCCTTGGCTCTATTGACATAGTGTATTACATTGATTGATTTGCTTATGTTGAACCATCCCTACATCCCTGGAATGAATCCCATTTGATTAGGGTATATGATCTTCTTGATGATCTTCTGCATTCTGTTTGCCAGTACCTTATTAAGGATTTTTGCATCTATGTTCATTAGCGAGATCGGCCTATAGTTCTCTTTTTGGTTGGGTCTTTCTTTGCTTTGGAGATCAAGGTGATGCTTGCTTCCAGGAATGAATTTGGGAGTATTGCTTCCCTTTCAATTTCATTGAAGAGTTTAAAGAGTAGTGGCAGTAGTTCCTCTCTAAATGTCTTGTAGAATTCAGCAGTGAAGCCATCCGGACCCAGGCTTTTTCTTAGTTGGTAAGTTTTTAATTACATTTTCAATTTCATTGAATGATATAGGGCCATTTAGAATTTTTAGGTCATCTTCATTCAATTTTGGTAATTCACACATTTCTAGGAATGTGTCCATTTCTTCCGTGTTTTCCATCTTATTGGCATATAGGTTCTCGAAGTAGGTATTGATTATCTTCTGGATTTCTGCTGAGTCCATTGTAATTTCACCATTTTCATTCCTAATTGCATAGATTTGGGCCTTTTCTTTCCTTTTTCTGATAAAACTGCTTTCATTGTGTCCCATAGATTCTGATATGTTGTATTGTTGTTGTCATTTAATTGAAGGAACTGTCTGATTTCTTCTTTAATTTCCTCTGTGACCCATTGGTTATTCAGAAGTGTGTTGTTCAGTTTCCATGTGTGTATGAGATTCTTGCAGTTTCTTTTGCTATTGATCTGCAATTTCATTGCACTATGGTCTGATCATAGACTGGGGATAACTTCAATTCCTTTGCACTTACTTAAACATGTTCTATGAGCAAATATTTGGTCTGTTTTGGAGAACAACCTGTGTGCAGCTGGAAAGAATATGTATTGTGATTTGGTGGAGTGGAATACTCTGTAAACCTCTGTTAAGTTCATTTGTTTAGGAGTTTGATTGAGTTCTAGTATTTCAATTTTTATTTTTTGTCTAGTTGATCTATCTATTTGTGACAGTGGGGTGTTGAGGTCCCCTGCTACTATTGTATTAGTGCTTATATGATTTTTCATGTCCATTAGTATTTGTTTAGTTGGGTGCACTAGTGTTTGGTGCATATGTTTATGATTGTCATCTCTTCCTCTTGGATTGTTCCCTTTACAAGGATATAGTGTCCTTCTTTGTCTCTCTTAATCAATGTTGGTTTGAAATCCACTTGATCTGCAAAGAGGATAGCTAGTCCTGCTTTTTTGGGGATTCCTATCACATGGAGTATTGTTTTCCACCCTTTAACTTGCAGCCTGTGAGTTTCTTTTTGAATTAAGTGTGTTTCTTGTATGCAGCATATTGTTGAATCTTGCTTCTTGACCCATTCTGCCCTTCTATTTCTTTTGATTGGAGAATTGAGACCATTAACATTGATGGTTATAAGTGATATGTATTCACTTATCCTTGTCATGACTTTCTCTTTTTGTTGGATTCTCGCCCTTTACATTTAATTTCTTGTCGGCCCAATGGATTCATTCTGTTGTGCTTCCTGTGGTTGTGATCCTTATTGTCTTTTCCTCAGATAGTGTCTAACATTTTTCGGAGTGCTGGTTTGGTATTCATGGAGTTCCTAAGGTGCTCTTTGTCATGAAAGTATCTTATTTCTCCATCAATTTTGAAAGATAATTTTGCAGGGTACATCAATCTGGGTTGGAGGTTGTTTTCCTTTAGGGCTTGAAATACATCACTCCAAGCTCTTCTTGCCTTGAGGGTTTGCATTGAGAAGTCTGCTGTGATTCTGATGGGCTTTCCTTTGTATGTGATTTGTTTCTTTTCTCTCACTGCTTATAGAATTTTGTTCTTCTGTTGGGTTTTTGGAATCTTAACAATTATATGCTATGTGTAGATTTTTTTTGATCAAGGGTATTTGGAGTCCTATATGCCTCACTTATCTGTATGTCAAGTTCTTTTCCCCTGCTTGGGAAGTTTTCTGCCATCACTTCTGAGAACAGTTTTTTTATGTCATATGCATTCTCTCCTGTTTCTTCATTGACTCCAATCAGTCTTACGTTATTCTTCTTTGCATTGTCAAGCAACTTCTGGATTGATTTCTCATGGTCCTTTACAATTTTAAAGAAACTCTCTTTTCCTGGTCACTAATTGCAATCTTATCTTCTATAGCTGAAATCCTGTCCTTACATTGGCTCATTCAGCTGTGTAGACTTTCAATGGAGTTTTTAATCTCCTGGAAATCTGTTTGCATCTGTTTTATGGATTCCATTTTTTTCCTATGTTGGGATTCCATCATGTTCCTCAACTCCTCTAATTTTTTATGTTTCCTCTCTAGATTTATTAGTCATATCTTGCACTATGGGCACAATCTCTGCTATGTGAGAAATTATTTCTGATTTCATTTTTTCCAGATCCTCTTTTTTGCCAGGGATTTCATTTGGTTGAGTATCAGATTGTTCCACCTCATTTTCCTTTGGGTTTGCTTTAGATGATCTGGAGGTCTGGTTTTGAGACTTGTTTACATGTCTTATTTCATGAAGGTGTTGAGGGGAAGGATGTGTGCTGCTGGTGCCTGCAGGGCTCACCTTCTCGTCACTGGGGGCAGTGGTATGGGGGCTTGGAAGGTTCACCTCCTCTGTGCTGGGGGCAGCTCTGCTTCTCAGCACTGGGGCTGGTGGTACCATCTCCCAGAAGGTTCACCTCATCTGCACTGGAGGAAGCTCTGCTTCTCAGTCACTCGGGGCAGTGGTACAGAGTCCTGGATGGTTCACCTCCTCTGTGCTAGGGGCCACTCTGCTCCTTGGCACTGGTCACAGCTCTGCTCCTTGGCACTGGGGGCAGTGGTACGGTGGCCTGGAAGGTTCACCTCCTCTGCTCTGGGGGGAAGCTCTGCTCCTCAGTGCTCTGGGCAGTGGTACGGCAGCCCAGAAGGTTCACCTCCTCTGTGCTGGGGGCAGCTCTGCTCCTCTGTGCTGGGGATGGTGGCACGGTGGTCTGGGAGGTTCACCTCCTCTGCACTGGGAGCAGTTCTGCTCCTCAGCAGTGGGGTGGTGGTACAGCAGCTGGTACTTCTTCCTTTCTAACCTGCATGCTTATTTTGAGAATTTTCCTTTCTATTCTTATTTATTATTTATTATTTTGTTGAGTGTTTTTAAAATCATGAATTGGTATTAGATTTGGGTTCTGTGTCTATTGAATTGATCAAATCTTTTTTCTAGTACTGGGAGTTGAGTCCAAGGCCTCATGTGTGTTGGCAAGTGCTCTACCACTGAGCTGTATTCCCACCTCTTATCATAGTTTTAAATATTTATTCAATTAATATGATCTATTACCTTGATTCACTTTTATATATAGAAACAATCTTGCATTCCTTGTATAAATCCCACTTGGTCATGGTGTACAATCTTTTTTTACATATTACTGAATCTTTTTGCTGTTACTCACTTGAGGATTTTTGTGTCTATATTTATAATGAGTATTGGTCTATAGTTTCTCTTTCCTCTAATATGTTTGTCTGACCTCATTTAATTTATACTCTACTTGTCCTAGAAATAAATAAGGAAGGCATAAAATTGCTTTTTTAATTATGGAAGTTGGAAGTTTAGCATCAGCATCCAAAATAAACAACAACAGACATTTACAAAAAAAAAAAATGTTTCCTCTAAGGCTTATTCCACTCTTCTTTCCTGATTGGCTAATGCCCACAACTAAAATGGAGTACATTAAATAGTCCAAACAACTTTTTGAATATACAATAAGTCCCCAACTTAGGAAAGAGTTCTGTTCCAGGAGAGCTTTCTTAAGTCAGATGTTAGTAATTCCGACACAAATATACAGTGTAAAGCATAAAAAAACTTCACATGTTCCATCGTCTTGTCCTTGTTCTTTAGAATTGTGCAAATGGGCAAATGATTCATGTTATAAGAATGAGTTAATGGCTGTCATCTTTTCCCTTCTGTCTAATCTCAATTATTTTCACTTTTGTTTCCATGATCATTGCTCTGTGCTTCCTGGCAGTCCCCTCCACATCACTACTGCTTTTCCTCTTGTTTCTAGACATTCTGGGCTCTGATTAAACACTGTACTACTGTACACTATTGTACTGGACAGTAAGCACCCAGCAGCACAACTGTGACAATGTCCGGCAGACATGTGAGCTGCTTCCATGATTTGTTTGCATCTGTAAATGTTTGTAATGTGAGGTACATGTGTATCTGAAAAGCTTACAACTTGAATGTTCATAAATTGGGGACTTAGTGTACTTAGTGCCACTTAATTGTACACTTTCAAATGTTTAAAATTGTGTATTGTGTACAATATGTGTATTTTTCACAATAAAAAATGGATATAATGTGAAAAAAATTAATTAATTTCAATTAATTAATTGAAAAATGTTTCTCTCCGATTTTTTGAAAGAGTTTGTAAAGCATTTGTGTTAATTCTTTATTATGTTATAGAATTCTTCAGGAAAGCCATCTAATTCTGAGATTTTCTTTATGAGTAGCTTTTTGGATTGCTAATTGAATAGCCTTACTTATTATCAGTCTGTTCAAATTTTCTAATCATTTTGAATCAGTTTGGTTTTTCTTTTGTCTTTTTAGAAATCTGTCCACTTCATCTGGGTTACCTAGTTTGTTAGTATATAATTGCTCAAAGTATTCCTTTATGATTTTATTTCTCTAATGTCAGGAGCAATGTTTCCTCTTATTTGTATTTTGGATTTTATTAATTTGAGACCTCTCCTTTTTTCCCTTGGCCAATTTATTAATGGTTTGCCAATTTCGTCAATCTTTTCAAAAGCTAATTCTTTATTTTTATATTTTTTCTGTTGTCTTTCTTAATTTGTTTTAATTTTCATATTTCCTTCATTTCATTTGCTCTGGATTTTAATTTGCTATTTGCTTCAGTTTCTTAAGGTGGAATTTAGGCTACTGAATTGAGATATTTCTGTTTTAAAATATAGGTATATATGGTTACAAATTTCCCTCTCTGAATAACAAATTTTGATATGCTGTGTTTCATTTTTATTCTCCTTAAAGTATGTACTAATTTCCAAGATGATATCTTAACATGTTGATTATTTGAAACTGTGTTGTTAATTTTCACATACAGAGTCCATCAAAAAAATGTATACACATTTCAACAGTTCACCATACTAATAAATGTCTGAAAGCTAATGTCCACCACTTTAAACACCTCTTGTAATTGTAGAGGACAAAAGTTACTTGTATTAATCTCATAATGTCCAATAAATTTAGTATTAAAATATTTATACATTTTTTTTCTTCCTTATGTATACATTTTTTGGTGGATTCTGTGAATTATCTAGATTTATTTCTGTTATTGATTTCCAATTTTCATTTATTGTGGTCAAAGAACAAATTTTACATGATTTAAATACTTTTAAATATACTGAGACTTTTAACCTGATATATGATCTATTTTGGTGAGTGAAATCATTGTAAAGAATGATAAATATATATTCTGCTGTTGTTGGATGGAATGTTCTGTCAATATGTAGTATACTTGGTTTATAATGTTGAACAAGTCTTTTATTTCCTTGATGATTTTCTGTCTAGTTGTTCTGTTTGTTCTTGAATGTGAGATTTTTGAAGTTTTCCATATTATTGTTGAATTGTCAATTTCTCCCTTCAGTTCTGTAATTTTTTGCCTCATTTATTTTGGTGCTCTGTTGTTTAGTTCCTTTATGTTTATAATCATTATATTGTTTTGATACATTGATTCTTTTACAATATAAAATTTCTTTATTTATCTTCAGTAACAATGTCTGCCTTAAGGTCTATTTTGTATGATAGTATAACCACTCCAGCTCCCCCATGTTACTATTTCAATGGCGTATCTTTCCATCCTTCAATTTTCAATCTATTTGTGACTTTGAAATAAAGTCTCTTTTAGACAGCATGTATTTGGCTAATGCTATTTTACATCATTTCTGCCAATATCTGCTTTTTAATTGCTGAGTTTAATTTATTCACAGTTAATGTAATTATAAGATTAGATTTGTTATTTTCTTATTTGTATTTTATATGTCTTATTTTTTCTTCCTCAATTCTACCAATACTGCTCTCTATTGTGTTAAATATTTTCTTCTGTACCACTTTAACTACATGAATGCTTATTAACGTATATTTTGAGGGTTTTTTGTGTGTAGTTGCCTTGAGAATTACTATTAACATCTTAATTTAAAATGACAGTTCTAATTAATAGCATTTATGCTATTTTTGTCAAAAATTGCATCTTCATGTATTTTGTGTCCATCAGTGCAGATTTATAAATATTGCTCTATGATGTTGCCTTGTAAATAATATGAGAAAATAAATTTGAAACACAGTACATATTTTAACTGCTTTTTATATTTTATTTACCTTTGTAGTTACCTTTATGAATGCTCTTTATTTCTTCATATTGAGTTGCTGTCTAGTCTCTTTCCATTTCAGCCTGAAGAATTCTCTTCAGTATTTCACATAAGCCAAGACTGCTAGCACAATTTCTCTCAATTTTGTTTGTAGCAATGCACTCTCAATTATTCGTTTTAAGGAAACTCTGTTTAAGTATTGTTTTCTTTTTGAGACAAGGCCTCACTATGCTGTCCAAGCCAGCCTCTAACTCCTGAACCAAAGTGATCCTCCTGCCTTAGCCTCCCAGATAGCTGGGATAACAGGAATTCACTATCATGCCCACCTATGTCTATTTTGTTTATCTTTTTTGTGTTTCTTTCTCTTTCATTTTTTTATTTTTAAAAAGTTGTTTTATTTTAATATAATGCAAGTAGATAGTAATAAAGAAAATATAAAAGCCATTCTATGAAAAAATAATTTTTCATAACAAAAATTATTAGAGAATAACAATGGTAAATACACTGTGTATCATGACCATGATCTTGAGCACTTCTAGTGAATTTTACATTTCAGTTAGTGTTTTTTGTTTTGTACTTTTTAAAATTTCTATTTCTTTATCAATATTTTATATCTGGTGGGGCATTGTTCTCATATTTTCCTTTAGTTCTTTAGACATAAATTCTTAGTTTACTTAATATATTTAAAACATTTGATTTAAAGTTTTTATCTAGTAAGTCTCATACCTGTATTTTCTCAGGGACAGTTTCTATTGATTGAGTTTTTTGTTTTATTTTCTTTTATTCTGTATATGATCATTTTTTTTTGATTCTTCATGTGTCTTACAGTTGTTAGTTGGATACTGAACATTGTAAATACAAAAATGTAGTAACTCTATGAATCAGATTTCCCCCTCTATCCAGGGTCTGTTGAAATTATTACTTATTATTGTGGTGTTATGTTTAGCAACATCTGAACTAATTCTGTAGTCTGTATTATTTGTCATATGTGGTCATTCAAATCTCTGCTTGGTTTGCCCAGTAGTGAGCTAATTATTGGATATATTCTCTTAAATTTGTAAAACAATACACCTCCTGCTGTTTACCAAGTGGCTGAAAGTTTATTTGTGAGCATAAGTTCAACACTGAGCTAGGCAACTGACAGATTCTGCCTTAATCTTCACTCCCTGGTTTTGCAGACCCTTACAGGCTGCCAGATATAAGGGTCTAGGGTCTTTGGAGCTCATTCCTGAGCAAGTGCACAGTCCTACATATGAACATAGACTTCTAGATACCCAGGAATGTACTGGAATATTTCACACCCCCTACTGACACTTCATTTCCCAGGTTATATTTTTAAGAAGTTTGAAAGTATGAACTCAGAACTCTTCAAAGAGTTTGAAATTTTTTCATAAATTTGAAAATTTGAGCTTCTTTAGTGTTGGAATTTAAACTCTTTCTCAATGGATAGACATGAAAATCAGCATGACTGTTCAGAATGGATAGTGGACACAATCCTGAGAGAGGGACCTGCTATGCCAAGCCCTCACTCATGGTTGCTGGATCATGAGGAGCTTAAAGGAATCATGGGGCAAGCAGCAGGTAATCACCAATATAAAAGTATAACAATATGTTGATAACTAGCATGCTGTCAGCTAAATGTCAGGCTCCAGGCCTGGATTCTAGTCATTCTGTGGACAGGAACTACACTCCCTTGTTCTGTGGTATTTCCAGGACCTACCCAAGTTTCTGTCTTATAGTAAACACAAAATATCTGTGGAACAAATGAATAAATGGACACAAAATAAATATACACATAGGATATGCCTAATCTAAATGGGAATGCATATCAACACTGTGAGACATTTTTCTATTAATAAAATGCATGCTCTTGTTCTATTTCATCAAGAGAACTCTGAGAAAGCACTCGAGAAAAATAATTTTATTGTTGTTAGGGGTAAGCTACTATGGAATAAACTCTGGGTATTGGTGTTGACACAGTGACTGCAGTCAAGAACAACAATAATAACATAGTCATATCACTGTAGTCACTAATTTACCTTCCAGCCTGAGTTAATCAGCAAGGCAGTAGTCTGAAAATTGTCATTTGTCTTCTTCTAGAAAATACTTTTAATATTTCGTGATGACTTGAAGAATGAATCAAAGCCAAGCAAATATATCCTTTAGGTGTCTCCTCCCTGTACCCAGTCCTACATCCTTGCTTACTGCCACCTCCAGCCCCCAGGCAGGTGACACAGCTAATATGCAACTTTGGGCAGCTCTCCCCACCCAGCTGAAAGCAAACACACCACCAAAGGAAATCCCTTGAACAACTGCACATAGGCCTTGGAGAATCTGTGTCTGTATGCTCCTTCTCCACGTTCCCCGTTCGCCTACAGACTTCCGGGCCGGGATGGGCAATCATCACACTTCATTGTCCAGTACCATCATTACAATATTGTTATCATCTGAGCTGGAGTCTGACACTTTCTTTAAGACCTTTCAAATAACCCCTTTACTAGGCTTCAGTACCAAACCATTCAGGGCAAATCTCTGCTTTGTGCTTGTCAGCCTTAATAGACTGGATGTCACTTGAGCCTGTAAAAAGTGCCTGCTCCTCAGCTGTCAGTCAGTCCTGGTGGTGTCAGCCGAGAGCCTGGCTGGAGCTGGCTGGATTAGAGGGTAGTTACCATAGCTGTCAGATTACTGACAGCCTGACACCCACACTCCCAACTTCCTCTTACTGTATTTGGTTTCTATTGAGCTCTCTGGACCTTTCTTAAGGTGGATTTCTCTGTTGGAAACAGATAATTTGGCCAGCATCCTCAGAAGTTGGGCTTTTTTCTTTTCTGTTCTGATTTTTAGAAAGCCCTTTACTTTGAGCAGCTTTTACATTTCAGTGAATATTTTAAACCTCATTCCAGCAATATAGCTTCTTCTCTACACTTTCTAAGTTTATAGAAACTCTAAGTGTGTGTGTGTGTGTGTGTAGATAGATAGATAGATAGATAGATTTTATTTTCAGCATCTTAATAATCTAAGGATATATAGTTCTCACCAGAAATATTTTCTGCTTACCTCTTCCACATTTGCAGTTTTTTCTCCTTCCTGTTTCATCTTATCTTTGCTCTGGCCCTGTGTGTAATGTGGAAAGCTCAGTTTGAGCATGTAGGCATGCTTGTATGCACATGTGTGTGCCGGGGGTGTGGGTACATACAGAACTGTTGACTTATCTATGAATGTTTGTGGTATACATATTCATACCTAATGAAAGGCAGGCAGCTAACAGCCAAGGCAGGAAGAACAAATTGGCAGCTCTCCAAATTGTGCCTTAGTTAACATTCACCTTCAATACAGCCAATTAGCGAATGAAGTTTATTCTCTCCTTCCTCTATTCCCTCTTCTCAGTTTCCATTCACTCCTTTTCTCCTTTTCACTTTTATTAAATGCTTGCAATCTTGCAGTCCCTAGGCTGGATGCCAGGGAAACAAAAATGAATGTGACTATACCCTTATATATAAATTCACAGTTGCCTGCTCACATTCCTCAGGTATGTTCAAGATTTATAGGCTTTCATTTCTGACCAGGGAGCTGAGCTTAATTAACACTTTCATTTACTTAGCTAATAGTCAAGGCTGATTTGCTTTTATTAAATCAGGCTTTGGGACCAGAAATATAACTTTTGCACAGTCTTACATTTGCTTACTATTTTAACCAGCTATGGAATTAAACTTGAATCTGCTTTTCAACCACAGCTTTCAACCCACTCAGGCACATGCATGTTTAGGGTTGTGTGGATGCAGGGGAGAGAGAAAGCACTAGGCTTCAGGAAATCTACTTGTTTCATGAGAAAGTCACTGCATCTTTTCTCTTGATTAGGGATAACCATATTTAATCTGCCCACCTTATATGTTTGGTCTTTGGTCTAGATAAATATGAATGAAAGCACTTTCCAAAGTGCAAGACATTACAAATGCAGATTATGGTGATTAAGTAGTGCTCTATATGATTATATGTAAATGTAAACCAGCGCTTGATTATTTACATTATTTTACTTATTCTTTTTCCTCCAGTACTGGTGATCGAACTCAAGACCTTGCACTTGCGAGGCAGGTGTGGTGCTGCTGAGCTAAATTCCTGGCCCTATTTCACTTATTCTTATTTTCTTGTCTACACATACTTAGCTTTGTTTTTCTAGCATGTGACCACAGAGCTGAAAAACATGCTCCCCAGTAAAAATAACAAATTATGTTTTGATTAAACTTATGAACTCATACTCAGATCAGGAACCTTTAGTGGTCTTCCATGGTCCTCATTATACTTGTAAGAATGCATGGCTTTTTAAGATCACTGTTGTTTCTTGATGAACCTAGCAAAATGGTTCAAATTATAATGAGTCGGCATCTATCTCAGTTGCTAGGTAGTTTTGGATTCCTTATAACTCAGGAACTTGACAAATAAAGTCCAAACCAGAGCCTAAAGACTGTAGTAAACTTACTGGAAAAAGGATTGAGGTGGGGGGTGGGGGCAGGAGAGGAGATACAAGAACTTTATGTTTTCAGTGCCAAAGCCAAAGACATATTTTTTCCTGCACTTCCTCCCCATAGCAAAAAAATTTTTAAATGAAAAGACCCTTATATTTCACCCAATTAAATGTTGGAAAACAGCCTCTCCATATTATTTACAAGCGTTAAGGAGTTTTAAACTCGACCAACTCTCCCACACCCCACTTGCGCTAATGCACATTCTTTAGAGGCTATCCTCTCTGCACTGCAATGACCAGCGGTGCAATTATTCAACTAATTTGGTGAAAAGCATCAGATCTGACAAATAATATGTGGGTTGTGAAAATGTTTATTTGCAAACCAAGTGTTCTGGCCACAGTTTTGCTGAACTTTCAGGGCAAGCACTCCGTTCTTCATCAGCAATCTAAATGCTTTTTCAAACTTGACTCTTTCCTGAGCCCTGCTTATAAATGAACGGCTGCATGGCGAACCTATGATGTTCATGTTACTTGTTCTTCTTTTAAGACAACAGATGTCAATGTATGAATTGTTTTTTTCTAAACTAAAACCTCGGTGTTCAGGTTTAATCGCAGTGTTGGCACTTTACGACAAATAAATGGGTTTGAGGTTGCAGTTGGGGCACACGTCTCTAAAATGTTCCTCATCACTGGCATAAGGGATCCATCTGTGGGCTCAGGACTCAGGCGGGGGTCTCACTGTTGCCCAGAGTGGACTTGATCTCCTAGGCTCAACTGATCCTCATCCTCCCCTGTAGCTGGTACTATGGGTATGCACTACTGTGCCCAGTGTCTATCTTATTTTTAATCATAAAGATGTTCTTCAGTCCTGCTTTTCAAGTCTACCTTGTCCTAAGTTGCCAACTGCTGAACCTCCAACACATACCTGTGGCAATGCAGCAGTGTGACTTTGCAACATGACAGGCATTCTGGGGTTCATATCCTCATCTTTGGGGCTCATTTTTCTCATCTGTAAAACAGATAACGTTATAAGATTTATATGGATTAAGTGGTATAATTTGTGTAAATTTGACATGCTGCTTGGCACAAAGTAAGTGGCTAATAAATGGTGGTTGTTACTACTATCATTAATGTTGCTATTTGCGCTCTTATTCTGACCTAGGCTTTGAGTTTGTGAAAATCTAAAGAAACCTTCCAGATGTTAGTCTTTGTCCTATCTGACCTTGTGCAATGGTACATTCTCATCTGTCCATTCATTCATCCTTGCATTTATTTTTTCATTCATATAATAAATGTTTAAGGGACTGTGCGGGAGTGCTAGGCCAGGTGAAGAGTTGCAAAGACAAACATTACCTGCCTTCCAGGATTCTCAGTCAACAGAATAGACAGATATGTTAACATTTGTGGGGATGTAATTAGATCTACAATAAAAATACAAAAATGTGATGCTGGGAGCACTTAAATAGGAGTACTTTTCTTGGCGAGAAATGTCAAGAAAAGCATCCTAGGAAAGAAGAGCTTTGAGCTGGGTCCGGCTAAATAGGGAAGGGTATTTTATGCATATGCAAAGACTTTGGTGTGACCAGACCAGGGCAGTGGGAAACTTCTGCCTACTGTGCCATGAGGGAGAGCTACAAGCAAGTTCCAAGAGGGAGGTTGAGGTCCATTTGAAAGAGCCTTGTAGACCAGGCTTTTCTCAAAGTCTACAGATCTCTTCAGGGTTTTAAGAAAGGGAACAAGAGGATCAGATTTGCATTCTAGAACAATCACTCTGATTGTAGGATGAGAAATGTTTTTGAATCAAGAATTAGCCTAGCAAGGAAATAGCAAAAGCCCTTGATAAGGCAGAGGAAATGGAGTGGAAGAAATGAGTCCAGAGATGTGAAGATGAAAGACATTAACAGGCTTTCTGAGAGCCTGGCTCTAGGAATGAAGGGAAGCAGGGATCCTGGTGGTTTCTGGTTTCTGACTCAGGTGACCCAAGTAGGGAAGGGGTTGTCACTGAGTTGGCAAGTTTGCTCATGGACCTGATTGAGAAGAAGCACCTCAGGACAAGATGGGGCTGGAACACAGGATAGTTGAGTTTATAGTCTGGGGCAAGTTACACAGGAGATGTCTGTGTGGGACATTTAGTTCAGTAAACACTTGGAGTTAAACACGAGGTGCTCAGGCACATGCTTTGGGAAAGACTTGAACATCTCAAGAGTGTGCTCAGTGGGTGGAGCCGTAAGTGGATGTGGTAGCACAGGGGATGACAGCTGAGAGGGACACTCGCCAAGGACTGGATGAAGAACCCAGGCAGAGCCCATGAAGAAGAAGCTGGGAAAGCAGGGAAGGTATGACAGATGCAGGTAGATATTTGAACATGGTGGGAGGGTGGTGATTTTCATTTCTGAAAGAAGTCAAATAAGCTGGAGCGTACCTCTGAGAGGAAGGTGGCCAGCAACCCGGGCAAGAGGAATTCCATTGCTCCTGAGGAATGAAAGGATGGTAGGCGGAGGGGCCAGAGAGTGGAGAGAACTTCTGAACTTCTGGGGTGAAGTGAAAGGTTGAGGATTAGAGAGTTATCAGGTTCCCACTTTAGGGCTCAAATCACACCTCTTGGCATGCTGCTTTATTTTCCTTACCACATCCTTGATTGTGGCTTATAAATCTTTAAGCCTGTGACTTTAGCCTTCTTAGATACCCCATTTGAAAATATGTAATGAATTGAAAGAATTAGCATTTGTCATTGCCACGAATCCCAGGTGGTTCAAGGAAGTCCTGAGTAGCTTCGGTCACAGGTTTTTGTTCTGAAACCTCTCCTTTCAAACTGATTGCATCACTGCCTCCTGGAACACCTGACAGGTAGGATACCCACTTGCCTCACCCCGCTTCCTTCCTCTCAGCAGGCAGGAGTGATGAGCTGCCTGCAGCCGGCAGCTGAGGCACCCAGAGACCTGGCGTCTCTGAGCAGCTCCTAGCACCTCCTTCTCTAAGTAGCACCAGGGCCTGCCTGGGCTGAGCAGTGAGAGAGACATCTGTGATATCTGATGACAATCGTCTCTGATTAGAGTGTCACTCCATAGCACGGGCAAGCTGAGGCCACAGCTAATTAGCTATGTGAGGCCAGCACAGTGTTTACTGGAACTGTACTAACAAGTTGCAGCTTCTTCCATCGCAGAAGAGTCGTTGCACAAATGCCAGCCAGGAACCCTTCACTCCAACAGTTTAGGGATGGGGCTGCTATTCCCCTCCTGCACTGACATGACGAAACATTAATGCCTTAGCTGAGACTCACTTTTAGTCCATACTCTCACCTTCTGTAAGCTGTAGCTTCAAGGCAGTACTAGAATAAGTTGCTTTATAGAATCTGATATTATTCTAAGTGGGCTTGCACTTTTAAGTGAATATCCTGTGCTTTTTCTTTTTAGCATGTCTTGGGATGTGTCAGGGAGTCAGCTAAACCTGAGAAATATAGAGGAGCTTGGCCTTGTCATTTGAGCTAAAGGGTGAGAAATGCAGATGAAAAGAGTAGCAGCTTAAACGGGAATTAAGGACACAAGTTCTATTTTATCCCATTAGTGTTTGGTAGATAAGATCTGCAGTGTATAAACATAATGTATTTAAGGATATACTATATTTTCAATTTTTGCTATAGAACCACCCTGGTTGAAATCATTTTCAAAATATTTTTTCTAAATTTTTTTTCAAAGAAAAAAATAAGATTTCCATTTAAATTCTTATTCACCTATTAGAAGAGTCTCTCTGATAACTTTGAGAAATAATGTGCTTATTTTGTAGTTTCCATGTTTAGAAATGAGTGAAACTAACTATGGCACATGGATTGGGAAGATTGGGATGTATAAGGCTGATATATCTCATTATTATTATTTCAGTATGATTTCAAAACGCTTTTATACCTTGGCATTTGAAAAAAATCTTTGGAGCATTTTACAAAGTTAGTGAAGATTAGCAATATCATCCTCAGGATTACTTCTGCCAGAAGCCATTTTTTCCAAATGGCAAATCAACCACTTACTCTTAACAGGCCTCAGTTAAGGACAATTATTTTGCTGAATTTCTAGTCTTCTTCCCTTAGTCAACACCAGTTCGTTCAGACTTTCAGAAAACCGAATTTCAGAATAATTCTCAAAGTCTGTGTATTATTATGCAAGTGGATGACTTTCCACAAACTCCCCCACTTAAATTTGATCAGTATTTTAATTTGTTTTCCAATGAAAACTATGTATAATCCATCTTGAAATTCTGTACAGTGTTCCTACCACCATTGCCTCAAATGCAAAGTACTGGAAATATAACTACTTTCAATAAAGTCTATATGAATGTGGTATTTAATTTGCTCCTGTTTAAAATTCATTTATTTATATCTATCATCAAAAGCACACTTCAGAGGGTTTCAATAAATCTCCATATTTAGAAATTTGCAAATGTCTTAAGCATGTCCATTCATTTTGTTTACGTTCCTAATTTAAAAGAAGCAAACTTTTTCTTAATGAAAGTGCTTTTAAAAAAAAACAACTTTAAACAAAATTCCCTCTCCAGGTGGAAAGTTGATTACCAATCTTTGGTCTGGAGGTAAATTTTACAGCTGTTTTAAACCCGTGAAAGTGGGTCTTATATTGGAAGTGCTGACACAGCCTTATCCACTGTGTATCGGCATGAACTATACCGCTGTAATAAGCAGTTATTATGTATGTGTAAAAATAACGAGAGGCTGTGTCTGAAGAGAGTTAATGTAAAATGCTAAGCAATTATAGTTGGTTACACAGTATAGGTTAATATTCCTTCATATAGCTGCACTTTTTTCTTTTGTCCTCCAGAACTCCTAATGAAAATCTTGAGACCTGACTGTAATGATAAGCAGCCATTCACACGTCCTTTGTGTCAAGGCTGTTGCATTAATGCTTCCCTTCATATAACATTTTGCATAGCCTAAAGCATCTATTAAAATCCTTTGTAAAATTCATGAAACAAAAGTGGTGGGTTGAGTCTAGGGGGAGAGAAAGTAAGCTGCTTATTAGCAAAAAGTCAAAAACACAGGGCCAATTACAGATCTGAACAAGAAAGGCTAAGGAACAGCACGGGGAGTAATTCTTTCTTCAGCCCAATGGGCTCAAGCGCGGGGCAGGTTAGATGGAAAAAGAGCAACAGTCTGAGCAGTAATTAAACAGAAATGTTTGGAGTTAGAAACAGCTCTATAACAACGGAAGGAAACGCTCAACTAAAACAATTGTCTGGCCTCACCAAGATGTTAAATTGGAAGGATTTAGGGGTTGAGACTGGGGGTAGTGAAGGGAAGTGGAGGCTCAGGAGATATGTAAAGAATCCATTTGGTATTTCAAATGTTATAAATTAGATTTTTAAAAAAGGAGAGAGGGAGAAAAAGACAGAGCCTTCCTACTGAACTAGCAACATAAAACTGAATAAACCACAATAAGATTGCCCTTTTTCTGTTATAAACTTGGCATTAAGCTTGTCATGTTCAATGACAGCCTACTAGGCCTCACGCTTTACCCTTTGGAATTTGAAAGACTGGCAGGTGTCATGATTTCCTTAACATAAAAGACCTTGCAGATAATGTTCACTGTGCACATTTATACTTCATAACTCCACTTTCCTCGTTTCGGCGTCATTGGGTGAGCTTGCCACTCAGGCTGAGGGTGCCGGGACTGCCCAGAAGCATATCTGGCCTGAGGACAGTGTTTACTGCCAAAGGAGCTTGCAGTAAAGGCTGTACTTTTATGGTTCTCCTTAGCAGTCTAAACATGCCCACATTTACAATAATGAGCTGCTTTGTAGAGAGCAGCTCTCTGAGAGCATTGTTACTTTTCTTTGAAATGTTGAATGCAGCCAGAATGGCTCTCATCTGACTTAAGGCTAGAAACAGGGTTCCATTTAAACAATAATCCCCTCTCCTTGTAACTTCCCACCCTAGCCAGATCCTTCCAATAACTCCCAGAGTTGGAGGGGGGATCAACATTGAGGAAAACACAAGCTCCCATTGAAGGCTGACAGTTCTGTTTCAACTGGCATCACATGGCACCTGTTTGCTACCATCCAGTGTCACTTGAAAACAAACAAGTGCTCCCTTCAGAGGAATCAGTGACCAGAATGAAAATCTGACATTTCCTTCCAATCCAAAGAGAAAGAATGACTAGTTAACTAGGCATTAACCATTTAACTAACTAGTTTCAAAGAGTTCAATAAAGCTGAGCCAACATTTAAATTTTCATTACAGATGAAATTAAGTAGACAAAAGGAGGCAGAAATAATATAATAATTCCACACATACTCATCACCCAACTTCAACATTATCTCACACTCATTCACAGGCAAGCTGATTTCATTTGTACCTTACTTGCTGCCCACCTGGGACGCTTTGAAAGGCATCATTTACTTATTAAACATGTCCTTAGGTATCTCTAAAAGATAAGAATCTCTTGGCATTCTTTTAGAGGAGGTCAAGGAAATATCTTGACACACTTGTATAAATACTGAATAGTTTCTCTCATGTGAGAAACTGAAAATGTAAATAAGGACTAAAACATATAATAGGTAATGTGAAATAGGAAGAAAAGGGGCAAAGGGGAAGGGGAAGTGGGAGGGGTAGGGGAAAGGAAAGAAAGGAATGGAATTAATATGAGAAAATGGAAAAATAGGAACAAAATCTTTGTAAATAGGGAGGAATGGAGGAGTTGAAGGGAGGGCTGGGCAAGGGTGAAAAATAAGAGCCAAGAGAGACTATGTGAAGGTGCAAATTTCCAATGATGAATGTCATTATATTGTATACCTAAATATGTACCAATGATTAGAATGAATAATCAATAATGCAAAATAAGAAGAAAAGGTCCAAAGGGGTAGGGGTAGTGGGAGGGGCAGGGGAAAGGAAAGAAGGGAAAGGAAAAATGATGAGAAATGGAAAAAATGGAAATAAAGTCTTTGTAAATAGGGAAGGGGGGAGGGGGTGAAGGGAGGGCTAGGAATGGGCAAAAAATAAGAACAAAGATGCATTATGTAAAGGTACAAGTTTGAATGAGAAATGTAAATGTGTTATATACCTAAAATATACCAATAAAAGAATTTAAGAAAAAAAAATGTTATCTTGACTCTCAAATCCTTTAACATTTTTGTTCCCCACAAAATGGCATTTCTCAAAGATAATGGCACAACCCACATGTTAGAAGTATAGAGAAAAATTTTAGAGCATCTTTAGTCCCTGGTTTGCTTCAGAGGAGCAATTTTCTAGTTATGGTTGAGATTTTAGGAAAGTGAAGTTTTCTTCTGTTAGCCACTGTCATCTGTCATATTATTTGTAAATTTTATTTTTGGCATTCAAATAAATGATGCATTTCAATTATCTATATTCTTGATAGCTTAACTTAAAAATATGTGTTGGGCACTTACTATGTGCCCTGATCTGTTAGTTAAAGGAAAACAGGAATGGCCAAACAAGAAAAAGTAATCTCTCCTTCTCCCACTGAGCTCAAAATTTGTTGGGTGTATTATAGAGAGTGAGACTTTCAATTGCTTTTTATATTGGTAAATGTTGCCAAAGAAGATACATACATTTTTCTCTCTATGTCATGTATATGTATTTCTATATAAAATTCATAAGAGTGGCAAAACCTTGCTCTTTTCAACCCTATGCCCCAAAAGGTAAATCTACTACTCAGCTATAAACCAAGATGCACTCCTAATTTACTAGTAGAGAGGATTATCAAAGAATTGCAAAAAGCAATAGCCCTCATACTTACTAATAAATTATAAACATACAAAAATGAATTATATTTTTAAATTTTTCTACATAGATTTCTTTTTCAATGAAAAACGTTATTTCTCTCCTTTAGTGACTTACATTGCTCAGAACTACCACAATTGTAAAATGGCAACATTTTCTCCCTGACATCTTTAGAAAACTAAAGGGGTAAAAAAAAAAAAAGAAAGAAAACTAAAGCGGTAAACTTTATGATTTAATTTGACATCATGATCTAATTTTTTAAGGGGACGGAATACCGATTTTTTTAAAAAACATTTTTATTATGTACAACAGAATATCTATGATACAAACTTAAGTTACAAAACCTAATATTAAAATTACAGCATGAATTTCTCCCCAGTTTAAAGGTACAGTGCCTCCA